>NW_027142372.1:11543838-11735428 GCF_026170545.1 Melanerpes formicivorus | reverse complement strand
AAGAGAAGAGAAGAGAAGAGAAGAGAAGAGAAGAGAAGAGAAGAGAAGAGAAGAGAAGAGAAGAGAAGAGAAGAGAAGAGAAGACTAGCAAGATTTTAATGTCCTACAATTCCTTAGACTTGCCATGTGCCTGTCCCTCCTGAGAACATTGCCCTCCCTTCCCTGAGATGCCAAACATTCTGCTGACACAGCCAAAACGCATCCAAGGACCCCATGTCAATCCCAACACAGGGCATATTCATCAGTCTTAACCAAGAGCTGGATAAGAAATAGAGCAATAAAAATAATTCTCAGCCCACTGCCAACACGTTGAGCCCTGGGCTTGACTCTGGAGCCACCTCGTCCCAATATGACAAATCCTCCCTGCTAAGCAGGCTGTGGCACAGGTTTTCAAAGTCAAAATTCTCCAGCTCCCAGCGTTTTCGAGTCAGTGGAGCCGGCTACACACACATGACCTCGGCAGGGTTGCCGGGTAGGAGTGATTCCATTCCAAGCAATCCCCCAGTGTGAATCTCTACTGATTAACATTTTCATTTGTCTTCCTTTAACAAGCAAATCACTGCTGATGAGGAGAGGAGGGATTCTTAAGTTTCCAAGAACTAAATTAACTATTCCAACTCGATTCACTCTGGCTGAACTTATATTCTGCTGCCCTCAAGGTTGTTAATTTGAAAACTCTCTTGGATATTTATTTTTTAATTCCTAATTCTTTCCCCCCCCCCCCAGTTTTCCTGATAGAGATCCAAGTGCTAATAAGGAGTTAAGTTACATTTCTAGGTAAGATTCCTTAATTGCCAGTGCTGGCTGAAACTTGAACAGTTCAGAGATCCTGTTGATTGTGTCAGACTGAATATTATTACATCAAAATCCCTTCAGGATAACGGAGGCTTTTGTTGTACACATTGATTGCATCATTTTCCTGATGCTGTTCAAAGCTAGGACCACAATAATTTTTGTGGATTGGAAGGAAATTACCTGTGTCCGTTACGTTGTGCCTCTTGAGCAGGCACTGCACTGTAGCTGTTGTACAAAAGGGTTTTCAGTCATGGTAGAATCATAGCATTGTTAGGGTTGGAAGGGACTTCAAGGATCATCTAGTTCCAACCCTTCCTGTCATGGCAGGGACACCTCACACTAGATCAGGTTGCTCAGAGACACATCCAGCCTGGCCTTAAAAATCTCCAGGGATGAGGCTTCTAGCACCTCCCTAGGCAACCTATTCCAGTGTCTCACCACCCTCATTGGGGAAGAGCTTCTTCCTGACATCCAATCTCAATCTACCCATTTCTATTTTTGTTCCATTTCCCCCAGTCCTATCACTCCCTGACACCCTAAAAGTCCCTCCCCATCTTTCTTGTAGGCTCCCTTAAGATACTGGAAGGTCACATTATTGTCTGCTCAGACCCATTAAGGTCTGCCCAGAGCCTTCTCTTCTCCAGACTGAATAGCCCAACTCCCTCGGTCTCTCCTCATAGCAGAGCAGCTCCAGCCCTCTGATCATCCTCGTGGCCCTTCTTCTGGACACACTCCAGCACATCCAGATCCTTCCTGTAATAGGGGCTCCAGAACTGGATGCAGTACTCTGGGTGGGGTCTCATCAGAGCAGAGTAGAGGGAAAGAATCACCTCCCTTGACCTGCTGGCTATGCTTCTCTTGATGCAGCCCAGGATGTGATTTGCTTTCTGGGCTGCAAGTGCATACTGGTGGCTCATGATGAGCTTCTCATCCACCAGCACCCCCAGGGCTGCTCTCAAGCCAGTCCCTGCAAAGCCTATGTCAATGCTTGGGCTTGCCCCAGATGCAGGACCTTGCACTTGGTCTTGTTGAACCTCATGAGGTTGTCATGGGCTCACCTCTCCAGCCTGTCATATTTGCCCCACCACCTGAATGAAGATTCACAATGCTTCAAAGGAAATATTAACTAGCCTGTAAATCTTCATCCTTCTGTAATTTCAGGGCAGTATGGGAGAAGTTTTTGTGTCCATGAGCTTAGAAACAAGGTCTCCAGAGGAGTTAAAATCTACATTTGCTCCATGGACACCCAGTTTGGGGAGGCTGCTCAGGTCTGGTGGAGATGCTTATGCTAGGGCTGGCTGCTCTGGGAGAGTGATGGATGTCTGAGTCTGCCCCAAAAAAATAGACACTGAAAAATTTCTGCAGAGATGCAAAGCAGAAGACCTGGCTCCTTTGAAGGCAAATGAGCAATTTCAAGTAGCAGATCAACAAGTCGAGGGACATGTGGCCACGACCCATTTCCCAACCCCTCCCAGGGTCCCTGTTCCCAAATGGCTTTCCAACCAAGCATCTGCAGTGGGGCATGGAGTGATGCTCATCCCAAGGAAAGACATGAAAATCAGCCAGGACACCAAGTCAGCCTGTCTACATAAGGTCATAGAATCATTTTGACTAGAAGAGACCTTTAAAATCATAAAGTTCAACACATCAGGACCAACTGTCTGAGGTCTGCTGTGCCTCAGCAGCACACCTGCCACTACTATTAAGGCTCATTTAAAAACAGAATCCAAGAATTCCAGCATCCCAGCATGGTGGGGGTTGGAAGGGATCTCTGGGGGACCAACTAGTCCAACCCCTTCACCAAGAGCAGATTTGCCCAGGATCACAATGTCCAGGCAGGTTTGAAGAGAAGGAAGGTCCACAACCCCTCAGAGCAGCCTGCTCCAGGGCTCCATCACCCTCAAAGTAAAGAAAGTTTTCCCCAAGGTCAAGTGAAACTGCCTATGTTCCAGTTTGTGCCTATTGCACTTTGTCCTGCCACTGGGCACCACTTAAAGAGCCCAGACCCATCCTCATACCCTCCATCCTTTAGATCTTACTAAGCACTGAGAAGATCCCCTCTCAGCCTGCTCTTCTCCAGGCTAAACAGCCCCAGGCCTCTCAGCCTTTCCTCCTCACAGAGATGCTCCAGTCCCCTCAGCATCTTCATAGCCTTCACTGGACTCTTTCCAGTAGTTCCTTGTCTCTCTTGAACTGGGGAGCCCAGAGCTGGACACAACACTCCAGGTGTGGCCTCACCAGAGCAGAGTAGAGGGGGAAGAGAACCATTCCATTCCTACACATGTATCTAAAAAAAAAAAAGCCTTCAGACATATCATCCATTACTCCAAGTCACCACCAGCTTCAGAGGCCATTTGTTCAGTCTGAAAAATCATGTCTCTGAAGGTACAATATTAGCTTTAAGCTGCAGCTATCACTGTCTCATATATCAGCTCATTAAGAACACAGCTCGTCTCAATAGGGCTGATGCAGATGATAAGAGACATCAAGTAGCAGCCCATGACAGGAGGAGCAGAGAGCCCTGGCCAGACTGATTGGACTCAGCTGTCCTGTCCTCCCCATCCCTGCCTCTGCCAGGAATTCCCAGCTATGTCTGCTTTTCACGGTAGTTTTTAGATCGCTCTCACTCAAGTCACCATGAGGCTTCATGTTTGTTTTTTATTCTCTTTCAAGGAAATGCATAATTCTATTCCTTGCTGCTTGCTCAAATTGGTGCACTTCTAGCGTGGCCTTGGCAAACCCAAATCTTTGCTCCACAAGGGAAATGTGTTTCTCGTTTTCCCGGTGTCAGTTTCTCAGAAGTAATTTCTGTGTAAACTTTCCACCCTTCTTCTCCTGCTGTTTTCTGTCTTGTGTTCAAAAGACCTTAAAACATGGCCATTTTCTCTTCCCTTCTATGGTGCAGCCTTCTTTATAGCAAATGGGATAAGTGACTCCGTGGAGGATGCAGGAGTGATCCATTGCTGCTGGCTGTGCGTTCCCCTCACCTTCAGCGGGCGCGAGGAGTATACCAAGAGAAATTACTTACAACTCCCAAAATCTAGTTAAATCTCTGAGAGTAATATGTGTTAAAAAGACCTTAAAACATGTCCATTTTCTCCTTCCTTCTGTGGTGCAACCATCTTTACAGCAAATGGGATAAGTGACTCTGTTGAGGATGCAGGAGTGACCCACTGCTGCTGGCTGTGTGTTCCACTCACCTTCAGCAGGCGCCAGGAGTACACCAAAAGAAATTACTTACAACTCCCAAAATCTAGTTAAATCTCTGAGAATAATATGTGTTAAAAAGACCTTAAAACATTTCCATTTTCTCTTTCCTTCTGTGGTGCAGCCATCTTTACAGCAAATGTGATAAGTGACTCTGTTGAGGATACAGGAGTGATCCACTGCTGCTGGCTGTGCATTCCACTCACCTTCAGCAGGCACCAGGAGTACACCAAAAGAAATTACTTACAACTCCCAAAATCCAGTTACATCTCTGAGAATAATATATGTTCAAAAGACCTTAAAACATGTCCATTTTCTCTTCCCTTCTATGGTGCAGCCATCTTTATAGCAAATGTGATAAGTGACTCCATGGAGGATGCAGGAGTGATCCACTGCCGCTGGCTGTGCGTTCCCCTCACCTTCAGCGGGCGCCAGGAGTATACCAAAAGAAATTACTTACAACTCCCAAAATCTAGTTAAATCTCTGAGAGTAATATGTGTTAAAAAGACCTTAAAACATGGCCATTTTCTCTTCCCTTCTATGGTGCAGCCATCTTTATAGCAAATGTGATAAGTGGCTCTGTGGAGGATGCAGGAGTGATCCACTGCTGCTGGCTGTGCAAACATGGCCTGAACTTCAGAAAGTGCCATCACACATCTCTCTGTAGCAGTGAGAACACTGTAGCCCAAGAGCTACAGAAAGGCTCTTGCTTAGACCTGCCCCTATGCAGACCAAGGGCACTGCTGAATCTTGCGTCCCATGCTGGGCTGCAGTTAACTCAGAGGTGGCTATAAGATCTTCCCAGAGCCTTCTCTTCTCCAACTTGAACAACCCTAATTCTCTCAGCCTGTCTTCATAGGAGAGGTAGTCCAGCCCTCTGTTCATCTTTGTGACCCTCCTCTGGCCCTCTCCATCAGGTGCATGTCCTTCTTGTGTTGAGGATCCCAGAGCTGGACACAGCACACCACATGAGGTCTCACCAGAGTGGTGGCAGAATCACTTCTCTCAATCTGCTGGCCACTCTTCTTTTGATGCAGCCCAGAATGTGGTTGGCCTGCCCACTGTTGGCTTATGTCCAGTTTCTCTTCCACCAGTATCCCCAAGTCCTATTCCAGAAGGCTGTTATCTACCACATCATCCCCCAGCCTGTACTGGTAATGAGGATTGTCCCAGCCCTGGTGAAGGAACTAGCACTTGGCCTTGTTAAACTTCATGAAGCTCACCTGGACCCACTCCTCCAGCTTTTCCAGCTCCCTCTGGATGACATCCCATCCTTCTGTCATATTGACCACACCATGCAGGTGATGTTGTCACATGAATGTCACGTCTGTACAACAACACTTTTTCTTACAGTGTGAACAGGTTCTTGCAAGGTGAAAAGTTCAGACCAAGAGTATTTCCATCCTGAGCCTAACCTTCCTGCCATCAAACCCCAACTGCCAGATTCCTTTTGATGTGAGTGGAAGCAGAATCAGTGCTCACATAATGGCAAGCTTTGTTTTTTCATGGTCTATTATTCCTATCAGTGACTGCTGTGTTACTGAAGCTTTATTCAGGCTGTCTGCTGGATATCTCTCTTTTTCAGATTCATTTTTCACTCCTTTGGACTCTTCCTGGTTGGGTGGATGAGATCATGGACCTGGCACTGTTGTTTTTGGATGTGTTTTTTACCTTATCAAATGGGATCAGAGCATCCCATCCATTTGACAAAGCTTCATGACTGGTGATTTCTGCATTTCATAGGAGCTCAGTCACCAAACACAAAGTGTTTATTTATTGACCTGAGCATCTGGTAAGAAAACTGTGGGGGGAAAAAATGATGTGAGGAGCCTGATCTCCCCTGGGGCTGGGCTGGGCAATGATAGGCTCATCTCTCCTGTACATCCCAGGAAACAGGTCTGACATACTGGGTTGGGAGCCTGGGAAGTGAGGAAGGAAAGCAGCCAACCCTGAGGGTAAATGTTGGGTGGTAGCAATTGCAGGGTGATGTTTTTCTGTCTGCCTGTGAACTAGAGATGGCCAGAAAAACAAGGGGAAAGGGCTTTTTTGTTAGGTTTTTGTTGTTGTTTGGGGTTTTTTTTCCCCCATTTGGTCAGAACTGCAATGCTAAGAAATCTTCTGCTGACTTGCAGAGTGCTGCTGTTCCCATATAAATGGGAGAAATTGGGAACTGTGACTTCTTAAAACAAAGGTCTTCTGAAGAATGAGAACCAAATTATTTTCCCCTTTCTTTGTCTTAGAAAAGATCACAGCCTTCTGATTTAGACTGAATTTCAGCTTGCAGCACAGCTCCCTGAAGGATGAGAGTCTTTAGCAAGTGATAATCTAATTTATTAGCACTAATTTATTAGCACTAGGGCTGAGAAAACAGGACTAAGTATATGGAAAGTGAGAAAGGGGAAAACAGGAGAAAATAGAAGACAGAAACCATAAAAATATATTCTTGTTCCTGAACTTCTCAACTCCTTTCACCAATGTCCACATTGCTCAGCACAATTCTGGCAGCAGACATCACCTTGATGGCTAAGCTTCCCCTGGGCTTTCGACTTGCAAGCCTGCTTTGAAATGTCACAAGCCCTCAGGGGTCCTGACCCTTAGTTTGGGATTCACAGCTGGGAGGGATGCTCCAGGGAGATAGGCAGCCTCCAGCATACCAACAGACCCCAGATTTCCACATCTCAGTGAGCAGAAATGCCAAGAGCTGGTGTCAGTGACTTGATCCTGCACATTTTATTCCTGTTAGCAAAGGAAACCTTTCTCAGATGAGAATGTTTTGTGGCGTTTCTAAAGACAGGCAAGCTTTGAGTTCACCTGACACTCACCAGAAGCAAAGCTGATTTACTAGGAACAACACGCCTAGGGATGAGCAAGGCAGCACGTTTATCACATGCCTTCACCCAGCACCTCCAGCTGACCTCACACCAAATGGATTCAACATTCAAAACCTTCCTCTGTTTTGCTTTGTTGGATCTTTCTTTTCTTTTTCCTTTCAATTTCTGCACTTCTAAATCCCAACCAAGATGAGAAGAGCCCAGAGTGCTATCAGAGAAGACAGTTCACTCTTGAACAGGAACAGGGGGAGAAGAAAATCAGAACATACTTTCAAACCAGATAAACCAGTTCCCAGTATTTATCTTCTGTGTTGAACCAGTTTCATATTTGCTCAGTGAACAGCTCATTCTCTCTTCAAAACCCACTTGCCAGAAAGAAGGCTGATAAATAAAGGCAAAGAGAACATCCTCAGAGCCAATATCTAGTTAGCAGATGATGGAAGGCAGGTAGAAGATGATTCCTGCCAGTCAGAGCCTTTCTATAGTGGTGAAGCAGGGGAGGGGAGGGGGAACCTGGAAAGTTTAAGATAAGGTGGTCTTGTTTAGGAAAACAATCACATGAAATGGTTGATTATGCTTGGACAGAATTTAACTTGACAACCCACTTTTTCCCTCTCCATGAACTTGCCATTTTCAGCACAATCTGTAGACTTGGTGGCGGGGGAAGCCTGAAACTTCCTCCAAAGGCAGATGATTTCTGTTTCATGGTATAGCTGGCAAACCCAAATACATTAATTAATCTTACCACATCTGGTTGTAGCAGCAGGGATCCCAGGATCTGAGTCGTGTCACACATGAGGACCAAGGTGCATAGGAATGAAGAGTTTGCAGCCACATCAGCATGCTCTGTAGCTGTATGAGCCTCTTTCTGCAGAGGAGTCTGCTTACAGCTACCCTGAGTGGTAAATCTACCACACCATTGGTATGCCACGAGATAGTAGCTAGGGAAATTCATTGCCTGTCCCTGATTTCTTCTCTGGTGTGCTGGTTCCTCAAGTGGAAGCAATACATTTGTAACCTTTAACATCCTTTCCCATTAAGACAGAGAGGAAGAAAAGTGGACACTGATCCTTCAGCTGGGGATGGGATCTCCAGAGAGCCCTTTCCCAAGCTTCACCCTTGCAGAAAGCATGGTAAAGTGACTAAAGGGATTTGCTCCTTTGACTAATTCAGTGTGAGCGAGAAGGGAGGCATCACCTTTGAAGGTGAGATCAAGAACTGCCTGGAGTCCACCACAGCATATTTGTGGGGTGGTTGAAGGGAAAGGGAGTGCAGTTCTGGCTTTTACCCATTGAGTCAGACAGAGAGAGGAGCTCCAGCACCCAAGTTCAGGCAGTGGGAGCCGACTGATGCAAGTCCAAAAGACCAAAGGGTCTGACTCCAAAGCTGATTTGTTTGACCTCATTTTTGCAAGCGCTAGGTGAGCCTGGATCCTCCCTGTCCGATCTGAGATCGAGGACACGCAGACTCTGTTTTTACCCTCTGTCACCAAGAGAGGGATCCTTTGCCTGCCCCTGGAGGCTCGCCTGACATTTCTTTTAAAAAATTAAGAAAACAAAGGCTGTGAGTTGAGTGAAAGTGCAATTACACAACGCTTTGAAGTGCCTGGCTAATCCTCTTGCTCCCTCGGGACATGAGGCACAGGTTTGCAGAGTGACCGCCGCATCGCTTCGCCCGAATGTTGATGCTGGCTCACAGCAAAGGCGGTGGAGGAGCTGCTGCCTCAGGACAACACCGTGCACACTACCTCAGGACAGCACTGTGCACTCTACCTCAGGACAGCACTGTGCACTCTACCTCAGGACAGCACTGTGCACACGGACAGAAACTGGCTCAAAAACCCTTTCAAAACAGACAGCGTTCTGATTCTACCCTGAGCAGATTAGGAGGAGAAACCCCAGCAGATAGGATAACCCAAATGGCTGGATAACCAGTATGGGTGGTAATTATGAAGCCAATCTAACCTCCACAGACCATGATAGGAACATGGTCTCTAAACTATTACAAGATACCTCTGTACAGCTCCTAGGATGCTCTGGAGATGCAGGGCCATGTGAAGCTGGTGTGGACCCTACCCTGCCTTTCATCTTTTTAACTCTGCCACAGCTCTGAAGGGAGCTGTGGTTTTGACTCCTACCTTCCCAGCACCTCCTTCTTGGAGCCAAGGGATGCCCCAGCTGTGAAGAGAGCAGCGAGCCATGGGGCTGACAGAGGGACTCAGAAGAGGCGTTCCCACCTGCCTCCAGCACGTTGGCAGAGCCGTTTGCCCCAATCTATTTACACAGCGTTTAACGCTCTTGATGTCAGCGTGGAGATGTGTTAATAACCCAATTAAACTGTTCATCCAGCTATGTCAAATCCAATTGCTTGAAGAAGGCTGAGGTGTTTTGCTTTGTGATTCTTGTGCCGCGTTACAGCATGCCAAAGTGACGTCCCTGCAGCTGACACCTTGCCCCAGCTCATCACCACCGTGATCTCATGCAGCATCAGGCAGTGAAGGGCTAACATCTGAAGCTGTCTTGCGTGAACACCACCTGTGCTAGCTGACCGCTTCCTCCTCGTCATGAGGCAAAGGCACACAAGCACATGAGGTCATGCATGAAACTTGGCAGCAACATGGCTCATCAGCTGGCCATGGCTTTCTGAGGTGGGAAATGTGAACAGAAGTTCCCCACAGGTGGGCTGCAAAGGGGAGGGCTTAAATGCCTATGGCAAGGATGCTGTATTGATGGCAGGACAACCTTGCAGCTGCCCACTGGTAGGGCATGATGGAAAGTCTGTGTGTCACCTACCATGGTAGCTGTGGCTACGTGCAGGCAGCAGGATGAGGTATCAGGGCTGCCTGAACATGCCCATACATGGCTGACACAACTGTGTCTTTGCTTTCCCATCCCGTAAGAGAGGGCAAGAATGTTTCCCCACTCTGCTCAGTTGCCTGGGAGACTCCAGTCACTCCTGTCTGTGAAGGATCACAAGTTTAAGGCATGGTTTTGCAGAAATGTTTGCCAGAGAAGACCAGCTATTAATGTCCTTCTATCATCACCCTTGACTGTCACCCCCTGGATGTACATGAGAAGCCTGTGTGCAGGCATGCACATGTGGATGTCAGTCTCCTCTCTCAAGGAACAAGAGACAGAACAGACAAAAAGCCTCAATCTGCACCAGGGAAGGGTTTGGGTTGGACAGCAGGGAAAAAAAAATTCCCAAAAGGGTTGTCAAGACCTGGAACAGGCTGCCCAGGGCAGTGTGAAGTCCCCATCCCTGAAGGGACTGAAAAGATGGGTAGATGTGGTGCTGAGGGACATGGTTTAGTGGTGGACTTGGCAGTGCTGATTTAATTTTGGACTCCATGATCTTAAAGATGTTCTCCAATCAGAACAATTCTCTGATTCTGTATATCCATGTATGCCACAGATCTA
Source organism: Melanerpes formicivorus (assembly GCF_026170545.1). Lineage (NCBI taxonomy): Eukaryota > Metazoa > Chordata > Aves > Piciformes > Picidae > Melanerpes > Melanerpes formicivorus. The sequence goes on along the minus strand of NW_027142372.1, from coordinate 11,725,175 downwards.
TACATACATATCAATGTATGAATATCTTAATAGTGTGGTTTGGAGCTCTTTTAGACTGATCTGACCTCCCTCTCTCTACAGGTTAAAACCTGCAAGCTCCATGTGTCCTCAGTGCTGTCCTCTCCACTACAAATTTAGCATGAACTCCTCCTGAAGCCAAGAAATGGAAAACTGAATCTGTTACATGGTCCCACCAGAAGAAAACATCTCCCCTCCAGTCAGTTCTTAAGCATGTGCTTAGCCATAGGCATGACTAAGGCCCACTGGTATCCACTGAGCTGAAAACACATCAATAAAGCTGAAGTTAGCTTCAACAATTCACTGAAGGGCTGTTCTGAGCAGGGACTGACTTAAGCATGTGCTTAAAGATTTTCCTGAATCTAAGCCTATATTAGTGGAAAAGTCATTGTTCCATACTAGATTTTTATGTCTGTGACTTTAGGGTAGTTTTAGTATTCTCAATAGATCCCTTCTTTGGATGGATTCCTCCACTCATCATTAGCATTTGGCGTCAACTGTCTCTCTTTCTCATCCATTCCCAGAGACAGGGACAAATTTTCCCTTCTTTCCATGGATGTATTTATGTTCCCCATGGAAATTCTTCTCTGTGATATATGAACTATTTTCAGAGAAGTTTAGCAAAGCCTAAATCACAAAGGGGAAGAAAAAGCTCCTCAGCTCGAGTTCATAAGGGGAAAAGTTGGGATGGCAGTGACCTGCAGCGTTAATTTTTTCTCGAGTTTAATTGTTATTTCCATTGAAATCCCTTATATCCTTAGCCATAAATAAGACTCCTGAGCGATCCTTGCATTTTGTCCCCCATATCTGCCTCCTGTAAAACTAGGAGGGAATATTTAGGATCTGTCAAGATGACAAAGTGTCCTTTATGGTGGCCGAATGAAAGAAAGAATCTGACTTTGGGAGAAGGCAACATGCTTTTCTTCAGCGTAGGATTTCCTCCACAGAGACATCATCACAGACTGTCAGGAGCTGGGCAACTCTCCAAAGGTTAGAGACAGGGCCAAAACTTATAATTTCTGCTTTACAGAGGCCATTTCTGTCTCTGAGATTTTAAATGCTGTCTCACCGCAGCTGTGAAACTCAGAGCTTGCAGATTGCAGCGAGCACAAGATGTGAGCTCGTTGGCCTGAGACATTTCACATCTAGGGCTGTGCAGGCTATTTCTAGCTATTAAAGCATCAATGCCAGGACAGACACAGCTTGATCCTCCAAGATGACTTGCAATTGCTGCAGCCACCATGGGAAAGTTCAGCTCTTCCATCTCCCTGCCTTCACTGTTAGACACGTGGACCCCTCCACAGAGTGCCCACACCAAACCACCTTCAACCCACTTCCCTGAAGAGCCTCTCCTCACCCTCTTCTCACAAAGCCAAGTGTGGTCTGCTCAGTTGGATGCATACCTCTGTGCCGGGGGAGCTGAGTCACCTAATTGTTGTTGGGGTGATGTCTGCAGACCAGGACATAGAACTCTTTGTGTGAGAGCTGTGAGGAGAAACAGGAAGACGTGCTGTCCCGAATATTTCACATGTGAAGTTTCTGTGGTCTGTAAGGTCACTCTCTGGATTGAACATCCACTTGGGGCTTAACTCCTACGCCTGCCACCATGCTGAAGCTGGAGAGAGCTGATGGAGAGCAGCCAGACTCTTCACAGGCCACCCAGGAGAGATGCACTCCTTAGGGAGACCCAAACAATTATCTCATTAGCTAAGGATGAAGCTAGGGTGTAACTGTGCTTGACAGAAGGTGAGGTGACTTCACCTTCAGTGCCAGGGAAAGATTCTCTCTTAAGAGCAGAGGGTAACATCTGAAGATACACTCCATGTATAAAACATCCACATCTCTGTGTCACATACACAGGGCTGCAGAGATTGCCTTGAGGCCCTGTGCAGGCATGACTTTGGTTTTGCATCTAATTTTTCAATTGATGCAATGCAGCCCAGTGAGGATCTGAGCCTGGGAAAGGTCTGCACAGCACAGCCCAGCACTCCAGTGGTCACCCTTTGGACCATAACAAAGCTGCTGGTCTTACCCTCGCTGGGACAAAGTGAGCCAGGATTTATGGCTTCACAGACACTGCTCTAGGCACAGCGCACACAAAGCAGCACAGAGGAACCCCTGGTTCATCGCCTCATAGATCCTTCCCAATCTTAGGAAATAAGAGAAGATGGATTTTTCCCTCAGACATCATTACTGTGGCAGAGGCTGGGAGGCAAAGACACAGCCCTGGCACCAATCCAACCAAGTAAGTCTGGGATAGGTTTTCTTTCAAGAATCTCAACCCATTTGTGTCCTTTCTTAATGATCCAAGGTCTTCAATGAGCTGTCTTTTTCTTCAGCTCCCTTTCAATATTTGTCATGTGTGTCAAAGTTGGTTCTTCATGTTTCCTTTGCAGCTTAACACTCCCAAAGCAAATAATTTCTCAGGCATTTGGAAGAGATGTTACCTCTATTGATTATTAATAGTAGGGAATAAAATATTATTTCTTAGTAATGGAAGCTGAGCACTCTTAAAGCAAGCAGCAAGAGTATGCAAGGGTAAGAGCAGAGGCAGAATATCTCCTTTGGAGACTTGAGGTTAATGTCTGAGTTTCCCTCCTCAGGTTTGAGTTTGGGGTTTGTTTCTTTTCTTTTTTCCCCCAGCAACAAAAATTGTCTATGGAAATGAAAAGATTGAGACTTCAAAGGGCTGAATCACACTTCAGTCTGGGCTTGGGATGTCTCTGTTCAGCCACAAACCTTGCCAGACAAAGGTATTTTTCCATGCTTTGCTACCTGATTGCACTTCTCGCTCTGAGCACAATTCTTGTATTGATTGTAAACTGCAGCTGCATGGTTTTTTCTGCTTTGTTGGGTTAACAGCTGACCTGTTGTTCCCCATTGATGCTCAAGCCAGGAGTAAAATATCTCTGAAATAAGCAAAGAAAATTGGTCAAAGGTTTCATCATGCTATAGAGGAGTGCAGAACATCTAGGTGCCCTGGCTGAAGCTTTAACTTAGTCTGGTGCTATTTACTGTCCTTAAAGCCAGAGTCATCTGGCTTAATTTCAGTTGCCAGGATATTATGTTCAGATAATTTAGAGTATGATCAGAGTCACCAGGCTTTTTTTCTTCCCCCTCCTTTTAGGACAAGAGGATAATAATAGAGGATTTTTTTTTTTCCATGAAAGCATATGTAATTTCCTCTGCAGCCATCCAAAACAAATAATCAGGAGATTTCCCCATGTTTACAATGGGGCTTTCTCCTGACCTTCTCTGCAAAGCACTTTAGGAGAAACCAGTGACAATTACTCCACAAGAAGTGGGACAAAACTGCTGTTATTGTTACTTAGAATTTCTGCAGTGTCTAATCTGAAAGCAGACACAACAGTTCAGGGCTTCTCCTTGCCCTTTTCAAAACAAAGCCATTCTATTTTACAGTAGGAGCAGTTAAATTGGAATAAATCTGGTCTGTGTACAGAGACATTTCATGTTTATTAATAATCACAGTGTCCACAGTGTTTAGATCAATTCCAAATATAAGCTATACCCATGTATAAAAACTTTCCTCCTTGGCATAGCTGAGTCAACATGACTGACCCGGCTCTCAAACTCTTCTAGAAGAACTGGAATTATATCAGTGCAGAACTGGATACAGGAGCTTCAATGTTTAGCAAAGCAAAAGTTAGCAGAAGTGAGGGTAATGCTTTCATATCTCTGGGGGAAAGAGATTTTTTTGGCTCTGTAAATTTCTTTCTCTGGTCCCTCTACTTAGGGAAGAAGCTACTGGGCTGCTTGGTAAGTCCTATCACCAGTGGCTGATTTGGGAGTCCCTGCTTTAAATCATAGAATCACAGAATAGGTTGGGTTGGAAAGAGACCTTTGCAAACTCACCTAGTCCAACCCCTCTGCAGCTGGCAGGGATGTTTTCATATGGAGCAGGTTGATCAGAGGCCCATACAACCTGACCTGGGACTGTTTCAGGGACAGGGAATCTCCCATCTCTCTGGGCAACCTGGACCAGTATCTCCCCACCCTCCACACAAAAATTTTCTTTCTTAGATCTAGTCTAAATCTCTGTTAGACTTTTTAGCAGGGTCTGTTGTGACAAGATGAGGGGTGATGGTTTTAAACTGGATCTAGCTTTCTTGTCAGCCCCTTTTAGTTGTGAAAGGTCACAAGAAGGTCTCGCTGGAGCCTTCACTTCTCCAGACTGAACAACCCCAACTGTCTCAGCCTGTGCTCACAGCAGAGGGGTTTCAGCCCTCAGATAATTTTTGTGACCTCCTCTAGACCCACTCCAACAGGTCCGTATCTCTCCTGTGCTGATGGCTCTGGAGCTGGACACAGTATACCGGGTGGAGTCTCAATCTTCAGCAGAAGGAAGCCAGTCACATGTTACCTCCACTGCAGCACAGTTCAACCAAGAACAGCATGTAAGGAAAATAAAGGGAGCCTTTTGTGTGAGTTTAGACAGGATGCTGATGAGGCAAAAGCTGCTTTTGCCAGCCAAGCTGACAGCTAATCCAAGTGATGCAATTGCTGCAGGTGAACTTCACCTCCCCTTGTGTTTTGAAGCACAGCTTTTATCCAGCACAAAGGGCAATTTTACCCACCCTAAAGCTTGTGTCTCAGGTGGTTAGAAGTTCAGCCCTCTAAAGATGCTTTGTGTTCCAGAAGATTCTGGAAATAATTTTGATGGCCAGCTTAGACCAGGTATTGATTTTGGAGGTGACTGGTGTTACTGGAGAGAAATCCCATGCAAAGTGCTCTGCCCAGGTAAGCACGAGTGATGGTGGAGATGTAAGGAGATCCCTGCGAAATAGTATCTGCACCTCTGCACTCTGATGTTTGGAGATGTGATTATAGAATTGCTATGCAACTTACATGACCAGTTTGAGGTCCCTATTGCCTTTGGGCCTCAGATTCTTGTGATGGAAAGGAGTGACCTCGCTGAGCGCAAATAAACAGTGTTTGATGCAGTTACCACGACTTGGATGATCATGGCTCATCCTGCAGGGACTTCCAGGAAGATCTCATTCCTCTACATCTCACAGTGAGACAGAGACAGCAAGATTGGTTTCCAGGCTATGGTTAATCACTGTGATATAAATGGTCTTGAGAGGTGATGTGGCTCTGAGCATAATCCTGCTAGAAGAGAGACCTGACCTGTCCTTGAGGACCAGTGCTGGTACAGGCAGCAGGTGCTGGCACAGAAAAGCATAGCACTGGGCTCCTTATGTGTTTAAGTTTCTGCAGGACTATTATGACTGTCAAAGCCAATGCTGCACAGCTCAAGTGTGCAGAGAAAAGTAAAATAAGTGAGAATAAGGATGATAAAATGCAACCTCCTGCTCTTCTATAGATCCACCTTTAGGAAGGTGGATACTATCCATTGCCTGCTCAGCATCTCAGTCCTTCAGCTTCTGCTGTGCTGTTGGGGATGACTGTACAAGCCACTGAGACAAGTGGAAAGACAACACCAGCTTTTGCAAGAGATTAAGAGCTCCTTACGTACTGCAAGATCACAGATCCATCACGTGAAATCCAATGAGGGGGCTGAGCCAGGACAAACACAACTGTTTAACAGTTTATTTTAACCATCCAATGAAAATGAAACAACTTTCAAGGATTCATGTCGCCAACAAACTCACTTTTTTCCCCCCCTTTTTCTTTTTCTTCCCCTTCTCCCCTCATTGCATGGTATTTGTTAGAAATCAGGATTTTCCTTAACTGAATGTCTTGTGGTCTCCTTAGCTTTGTTTCTTAACAGGGTTGTCTTTATGTTAGTTTTCTTTGGCTTCCCAATAGAAGAGTAACAGATTTCTTTTGAAGTTTTTATTGATGAATGAGCTCCTATAAATAACTCTCTGTGGCAGCAGCTTGATCTCAGAGTTTACTCTGGAATAATAGTAGCAATGGGAATGGAGGAAATTTATGGCAGCATGACATGAAATAGTTTAATGGGCTTCATACTGTTTAACTTAATCTTTACAGATGTAAAAACAGAAATACAATTATTTTAACAACTATTATTACATATTGCTTTTCTAATGAAAACAGTGACTTAGTGAGCAATTGAAGATAGGTAGTAAAGAATTAAGGAGTCCATCTCACTGCAGAGTCAGGAATTAGTGCACTGGGCCAGTGCATGTGCAAAGCTTCATCTGATAACCTGGGAGAGATCTGAGGATGGATCTGAAGGTGGGACTTAGTGTTTGAATGTCAAGCTGAGTCACAGCACTTTGGATCAGGACACAGATGTTCAAAGCTGCCTAAAAGCAGTTGCTGCGTTTGATTCCACATCCTGCATCTGCTTGTTAAGAAGCTGATCCCAATCTCACCAAAGTCCATTGATTTCTTTGGTAGCACTGGGTGACACTTGGCCACATCCCTTTTCTCTTATAGCTTCGTGTACAGACGTAATTCTCCCACTTTAGGAGCAGAAGCAAGTATTGCTCTCACACCAAAGGATAAGGAGGATGGAGGGAGGTGAGGAAAACTGAGTTTGCCCAGGAGAGGTGGTGGAGTCACCATCCCTGAGGTGTTCAAAAAATGTATAGACAGGGCACTTGAGGACACGAGTTAATGCCCATGGTGGACTTAGGTTGATGGCTGGATTCAATGATCTTAGAGGTCTTTTCCAAATGAAAAAACTCTATGAACATTTCCAGGCTCCAACCCTCTGATACTTATCCAATAAAAAGAATTTAACTGCTTATCATTAGATAGCATGGATATCAGAAGAAACTTCTTCACTGACAGTCTTCCCAAGAAGGTGGTTGAATCCCCATGCCTGTAGACTACCAAGCCCTGAATGAAGTAATTCCACCTATGAGTGCAATAGTGCGAAAGCAGAATGGAGAGCTAGGCCTCCTCTCTCAACTCACTACAAGGTGTTTAAAAGACACAGAGATGTAGTACTGAGGGACATGGTTTAGCACCAGACTTAGCTGTGTTAGGTAACATTTGAACTTGATGAGCCAAAAGGCCTTTTCCAACTGAAATGAATCAATGGCCATCTCCAGTCTGCTCACCTTTGATTGTTAAGTGTAATGGCAATTAACATAAAGATTGCCCAGATCTGACTCTTCTACCTGCATGAACTCAGGGAGGAGACACTGGAGAAAAGGAAAGGAGAAGCTTGAAGTCATCTGTCTCCTGCCTAAATGCCTGCCCCACAGGCAGCCTGGCTCTTGACGCAGCTGAGGATCCAACCAGAGGACCTCAGCAACCAACACACAAAGGGACGGGTGTAAAATCCAGCATCACAATGACTGAGAAGAGGCACAGGACCCAATACAAACCCGAGATTTCCTTTGCACGGGGTTGGAGTGTGGCTTGCAGCCAGCCACAGCTCCGTTGTGCTTTTTGGTGCTTTGCAAGTAAATATTGAGACCTGGGGGGGAGGTGCTGCACAGTTTCTGTGACAATAGCTGACAGGGATCGTTTCCTCCTCGGGGGAGCGTTGTTTGAAACGGAACTGCCACAAACATTATTAGCGCTACGCTCACTGCGCGCCCGTTTAGCGGGGGGACTTGGCATTGTCCGCCGCGCTTCCCGGCCCGTAGGAGCTGCCCTTGCAAGAGGGGAACTTGCAAATTCTTACTCCATTTCCAAAAATGTGGGAAAGTTTATTTATTTCTCCATGCATTCCTGATTCGCAATGTGCTCTCTAAAAATGTCGCGAAGATTTAGGCTAACCGAGCTCATGCTAAATTTAGCAACTGTATTTTAAATAAACATTCTTTACGCTTTACTGAGCAGGCTTTTGAAGCTGGCTTAGACCAAATTGAGTTCACATGAGCATTAACAGTGTTTTACTTTGGACGAAGCGAGCGTCTGAACAAGTAATAATATATTATTCGGCCTAATCCGAAAATGAGATTCAAGAGATCCAATTCCACCGGTTGAGGGAAGATTCCTGTGAGGAATACCGAACCTATTCATTGCTGGAAGAGTCCATTCTCTTCTCCTTGACCACTTCTAGTGTTGTCTTATTAGACACTGCGGGCTACGAGCCTCGGTGAAGTCAGCTGTGACTTAGCACGCATTGCGTTTGAGGAATCTGGCCCATTTTAAAGCACTTAATGATTTGTCTGGATAAAGCACTAAAAATATACTGTGGGGAGCAATTATGCAATGTCCAGACTGATGGATTGCATAACCTCATAGACCTTTTCCATCTGTAACTCCTCTAATTCTGTGATCTTGTCTTCTTGCTCTTTCACTTAAAATCCAATCTGTGATCTGGTTAATATCCCAAATGCTGTCTCCCAGGAGATCTGTGTTCTGGGGGTGTGGGGCTATGAATCAAGTAGCAAAGCAGATCCTTCTCCCTGTCTCATTTTGGGAACTGGCTGCTCTTCACAACAGTCTTAGGAGCAATCAGCAGGAGGCCAGTGGGTTTTGGTGCTAAATGGTATGCTCTCTCCATTCTGTGCCTTCCTTGGTAAAAGATGGAAGGAGAATTAACAGGGAGAAAACAGAAGCAGTTACAAAGGCCTTTGGGTTATGTCACCTTGAATTTAGATACGGACGGTCACTTGAGTGACAAGTTCTCCAAGTGGCTTCTGCTCACATGTAAGTACTGGATCACTTTTTTATATATGCCCTGGGACCAACTTTAAGAGAACACACACTGAGCACAGTTAAAGACAGGAAGCCCCATTTATGAGAAATGGAATTCCTGAATTGTTTTAATAGGCCAAATTTTTCGTTCCCTTCGTAGAAAACCCACGTTTGGAGCAAAGCTGCTCCATGAACCAAACAGCTCCTCTGTAAGCCTCTTCCACTGTGGGTTCTTCTCTGCTCCAATGAGTTAAAATTGGCTGCAGACCTCAGAGACATGAAACTTTGGTAGGTTGGGAGAGGTCACTCCTCTCCAAGAGAGGGGAAAGGCATATATACCGCCCACACAAGAAGTGTGCTGTTTATACTACATCAGAGGCTATTTTCTACATTTCTTCATAGCATTTCATACTTGTATTTAGAGCCAACCCTGGGATGCTGGAAAAGCCAGGAGGGGGAAGATTCCAGGGATGAGTTAAATACTGGGTGGCAGTTTTGTGTTTGGCAGCTGCTTTCTTTGGGGTGGTGGAACAGGTGGGAAACGATCGACACCGATTCTTCGCAGCTTGTCGAGTTCTTGATGTTTGTGTGACAAGTCCTTTTGCACAGCACAGCACCAAGATTGATGTGATGTGTAGAAGGTTAAAGGATGCTCAGATACATCCAAGTGGCAGGTACTGGTGTATTGACATGCACACTTACTTCTCTGCACTGGAGAGCTGTTGGTTTATTGTACCATTGCTCCTTCTCCTCTCTACATAAACAGATGACGTGCAAAAGCTGTGTGCAGTTAGTCATCCTTCATCTTGGCAATGAAACCCTTTTTCTCAGTATTCATCCCCTGCAAGTTACATCCATGGCCCAATTAATTCCAAATTACCACTTAGAACACTTCACTCGGTTCTGAGTTCATCCCAGTTAATGTGACTTTTGTGCAGAGCATGTTGAATTCCCTAATGCTCCTCTCTCAAAAGTGAAGCCCAGTGTGGCTTTTAAACACTGCAGCTGTAGTTGGTCCCACTCCACTACAACAAAACAGAAACAGAATCAAACAAGCAAAGCTTTGCAAATATATATATAAATATACATTCCCACTGCACAAAAAGAGTTGAATCACAACAAAAAAGTGCTTGTGCTAAAAATACTCATTGTGTACATACAAAACTGCAGTCCTAACGTGAGGCTTACTGCTTCAGATTTTTTTTGGTGGGTTTTTTTGTTGTTTGTTTGTCTGTTTGTTTGTTTTGACCAGGATCTGCCACTTAAAACTGCCCCAGAAGGGGCCCTGATGTGGAGGGGACATATCTATGCAAGAAGAAAAGGAATAGAATTCCTCTTTGCTAGTCCAAAAAGGTACATTGGAAGTGGGAATGGGAGCTGAGAGGTGCTGAAACCAGAGCGTCACAGCTGGGGAGCCAAGCTAGGAGAAAAGGAAGCAAAGAAGCCTGAAGATATGAGATAAAAATATTTGGGGGAGGACTCAGTGGAATTTTCTTTGTGTGGGGCTATCCTCATACTCCATGCATACAGAAGTGCTCACCCTCACTGACAGCTTGTGAGCATTTCCTGGACCTGTGCAGACACCCAGGGACAGTGAGGTAAGTCCACAATGATCCACGCCCTGTGCAGCTGTCCCCATGCCCGATGGGAACAGCCACATCTCCAAAGGGAATATCCACAGGTCCTTCAGGGGTGGGATTTTAAAGACAAAAAAAAATGTTTTTCTGGGAATAAACCACCTTGTGACTGAGAGCATAAATAACCACTTTCTGAGTCTAAAACCTTTCATGGGCCAGGCTGAAGGGAGACCAGAAAGGTAGGATCCCCACCTAGGGGAACCAGTTTTAAAGCCCAATGGAAACCAAGCCCTTCGAGGCAGCATTAATCTCCCAATTCACACTTATGCCCAAGTTCCAGCACATGCAAGCAGCTGGGGGTGGAGAGATGATGTGATCTCTCTGCTGGGAAAGAATCAAGCTGGATCTTTTCCTTACCCCTGCAGCTTTCCATGAGTGATGTTACCACACAGACTCCGAAAAGACTGATGATGTCAGCCCCAAGCCTTGAGAAGAAACCCCCTCACAAGATGAATACTAATTTAACTGGCTGCAATACCTGTCTGTGATTACACAGAGGAGTGGCACTGCAGGAACCGGGCATTGCACACAGAGAGCATTAACCCTCTCAGCACTCACCCAGCCTTCTAGATTATGGTGGGGACACTTAAGGCCTTGACTGGTCAGTGACAATGTCACTTTTACAAGTGGGGAGTTTTAATTCAGTATCATAGCTTTAAAGAATGGGCTCAATGGATGTCCAAACAGAAGTTGTCAGAAATAGGAAGTGTGTAAGGCATTTTAGTTAAACAAAATCTATCTCACAAATCTCTATCAGAAGTTCCCATCTCCTTTTTTATTTGCTCATTTTTGTGGTGAGAAGATGTAGCTCTGCCTATGCAGGGTTCCACCTAGGACCATCCTTCTTTTGGGAAGCTCACCATCAGTTCCCACCTTTTGGATATTCTCTGTACTTCCCCACCTGAGAGCTGTTTGTTGGGGTTGAAATCAGCTCCCCCCACCCCCCACCCCGAGCTCCTGGTACAGATACCGAGGTAGTTTGATGCAGACCATCCTCTGAAAGAGCTGAATAACAACTCAAAGGAGAAACCTGGATCTCCACTAGTTCACATGCTAACAGACGGGATGGGATGGGATGGGATGGGATGGGATGGGATGGGATGGGATGGGATGGGATGGGATGGGATGGGATGGGATGGGATGGGATGGGATGGGATGGGATGGGATGGAGGAAGGGGAGGGAAAAAGAAACAATCATTTATGGAAACATCATCCCAGTTGCAAGGAATGGATGATTTCCCAGCTCCTTAATTTTTGGCCTCTCCCACCTTTTCCCTTCTCCTGGCAGTGGAGTGCATCATGCCATCACCAGGATGCTTGCACCAGAGCTCAACAACCGGCAGCAGAACCCACTCCTCATCCCTTCAGTCACACAAGTCAAGGGGTGTTTTACAACACAGCAGCCACAATCCTGAACAAAATACCTTTATTGGATATAGGTTTGGTTTCATAATGAGAATATAGATTATTTTTTTTTTCCAAAGGGCATTTATCCACTAATATACAAAAAGCCTCAATTTACTGGGGGGAGGGAGGTGGGGAAAGGAAGGGAAAAACTATTCCTGATTTCTTATAATGTGTCTGGATTTTTCCTTCTATAAGAAAAAAACAAACCAAACTTTTAGAAACACAGCTGATGTCTTCATTTTTTTTCCTGGTAATTGTCCTGGTTGTTAACACAGCTACTTCAAAAGGCCAAGACCAGCCTCCATCACCCTGCTTCAGTCTTTTTTGGTCAGAAGCAACTGATCCCAGCAAGCCCTGGAAAGCAGCTGCATCTCCATGGTCACAACATGTTTGCTTGCCCATCCCCTTCCCTCTGGCCACATCAGTGAGGCACAAGCACTAATCGTGATACTGAGAAGCACAAGCATTAGGCAGGAAACCAGGTTGTCGTGAGTTATATATAGTGCTGAGTTGAAGCAAAGGGGGATTGTGTAGCATGAGCCTGGATTGTTGGGTCTGCCCTCATTTTGTCTCTAGTTCCCTGCTTTTTGCCCACTAAGAAGACTGGAGCACTTGAGATAATATCAGGAATTATTATCTGCGTGGTATTAATGGCAAAACAAACCTCAGCCTCCTCCCCCAGGGATGGAAGGAGTGGGTTTGGTTTTCAGAAAGGATGAAAAAGAAGAGAACCAAAGAGCTGAACGGCTCCACATAAACCAGGTCTGAGGAACCTGGGGGATGCAAAGACTAAAGGTGCAGAGCAAACCCAACAGGACTCAGAGGCCGGTGTGAGACATCACACCCCCACAAGGCTGCCTCTCGACCTCTACCACTCATGGGAAAAGAAAACTGATTTACCTTTAAAAGTCGATCTGGTGGGGTTTGGGGGAGTGGGAGACAATCTGTAAGGAGAGTTCCACAGCAAGCCGTGCCTTGAAAATGCCCTGAAATCCTGAGTCACCTTTGAGCATTGATTATTTGTTTTGGTCTTTACCCGCTTGGTGAGGTCTGAGTCCGGTCTCTCCCTCCCATCGGCATCCCGGGAGCAGCGACCAGAGACGGGACGGAAGGGGAGGTTATAATCATGGGGCAACTATTGGAAATTAAGTACAGCCTCGGAGAAGTGGAAAGGGAAGCAGGAGAGGAACGGGATGCCGATGTGGTAAAGCCTCCCATGTACCTGGGAGTCGAGCATCAGGGAGGCGTTGAGGGCCGGCCCGAAGCCACCACTGGCGACCAGGGAACCGCTGAGGCAGCTCACGGGGCTCTCCCGGGCCGCCTTAGGGGCTGCCCCGGCGGGGTTCTGCCTCAGCCCCTGGGCAAGGATGCTCTCGATGCTGAAGCTCCTGCCCCGCGGGCCGCTCTTGTGCGACGGGGCGGCGGCGGCTGTGGGGGGAGCCGGGGCAACACCGCAGGGGGTTGGACACCCGCTGGGAGCCGCTTCCCTTTCCTCACCCGGTTTGGGAACCCCCCCATCGCCCGAGTCCTCCCCAGTGCTCCCCTTGGCCCTTTTGGGCTCGTCGGGGCAAGCGTCCGGCCCCGGTTGCTCCCCGTCTGCCGTGGCAACACTGCTCTTCACCTCCGGTGGCCCCGGGGCTTTGGGCTTCCTCTTCCTCCGGCGGTAGTTGCCGTTCTCGAACATGTCCAGGCATCGGGGGTCCAAGGTCCAGTAGCTGCCCTTACCGGGCCGTCCCTTCTCCCTCGGCACCTTGACGAAGCAGTCGTTGAGGGACAGGTTGTGACGGATGCTGTTCTGCCAGCCCTGCTTGTTGTCGTGGTAGAAAGGGAAGCGGTCCATGATGAACTGGTAGATGCCGCTGAGGGTCACCTTCTGCTCCGGAGCGTCTTTGATGGCCATGGCGATGAGGGCGATGTAGCTGTAAGGGGGTTTCTGCGGGGGGTCCTGCCGGGAAATGGCACCGCCGGGAGCGAAGCTCAAGGCAGCTGGGAGATAGAGCATGGAGGGGCTGCCCATGGGGGAGAGGTGGCTGCCGTAGATGTGGCTCATCGCCGGCGGGCCCTGAGCTCCGGGGCTTCCCCGTTAAAGCCGAGAAAAGGGACGGGAACGGGCAGAAACCTGGGACGAGTCCACCGGGGGAGAGATTTGTGCGAGCTCAGATCCCAGTCCTGCCTGAAGGAGCTCTTTCTGCCTCTGTCCCTGCTTCATAGCTCTTAAAAAAAAAAAAAAAAAAAAAAAAAAGGAGGGGGGAGAGAGAGAGAAAAAAAAAAAAAAGTTAAATAATTGTTGTAAGTTTGCTATTATATGTTGACTTAGCACTGGAAAATAAATTGTCTCTGATAAACAGTCGTTTGTGTTCTCAGCCCACCCACATTAATTAAAATTTCATTGCTACAAAACTCCAAGCTCTCTCCACGTGTCTCGCTGGTACCAGCCAATGGTCTCCGGGTTATTCCTTCATTTGTTTATAGAATTAGTCTGTTGATAAGTCTGCCCACCCAAGTCGAATCAAGCTGTGTTTATTTGGAAAAATTTCCGGGCACCCAATATATAAACGCACTGATCTGATGTTTGAAATATCACGTCCACCCTTTGACGCTGCAAACACAGAGAGCAGAGCAGGATGTACGCTGCTGGAGCTCGGGGAAGAGCGGGCAGGGATCCCCGCGGGAAAAGCGAGGCATTGAACAAGGCGAAAATGAAATAAACCGAGGAAACTGGCAAAATGGCAGGGGGAAGATAAAAAAGGGATGGAGAGGAGAGGAGAGGAGAGGAGAGGAGAGGAGAGGAGAGGAGAGGAGAGGAGAGGAGAGGAGAGGAGAGGAGAGGAGAGGAGAGGAGAGGAGAGGAGAGGAGAGGAGAGGAGAGGAGAGGAGAGGAGAGGAGAGGAGAGGAGAGGAGAGGAGAGGAGAGGAGAGGAGAGGAGAGGAGAGGAGAGGAGAGGAGAGGAGAGGAGAGGAGAGGAGAGGAGAGGAGAGGAGAGGAGAGGGAGAGGAGAGGAAAGGAGAGGGAGAGGAGGGGGAGAGGAGAGGGAGAGGAGGAGAGGGAGAGGAGAGGGAGAGGAGGAGAGGGAGAGGAGAGGGAGAGGAGAGGGAGAGGAGGAGAGGGAGAGGAGAGGGAGAGGAGGAGAGGGAGAGGAGAGGGAGAGGAGGAGAGGGAGGGGAGAGGAGGAGAGGAGAGGGAGGGGAGAGGAGGAGAGGAGAGGGAGAGGGGAGAGAGAGGGGAGGGAGAAGGGAGGGAGAGGAGAGAGAGGGGAGGGAGCAGGGAGGGAGAGGAGAGGGAGAGGAGAGGGAGAGGAGGAGAGGGAGGGGAGAGGAGGAGAGGAGAGGGAGAGGGGAGAGAGAGGGGAGGGAGAAGGGAGGGAGAGGAGAGGGAGAGGAGAGGGAGAGGAGGAGAGGGAGGGGAGAGGAGGAGAGGAGAGGGAGAGGGGAGAGAGAGGGGAGAGAGAAGGGAGGGAGAGGAGAGGGAGAGGAGAGGAAGAGGAGAATGGACTGTCAGGAGCCCCAAAGAAGAAGGGGTTCAGGTGTGGGTGCGTTCCCTGGCTGGACTTTGCACCTCCCGGAGCGGGGATACAGCTTGGGGCAATGTGTATCATCCACCTCCTTCTGCAGCTCTGCACGGCAACAGGCCACCAGGGTCCAGCCCTGGACCCAGCCCCGGGGGCTGCAGAGAGCTTCAGAAAAGGGGAATTTGGCAGGCGAGGGAGGAGGGTCAGTATTTGTGGATGCGGGCCTGTTGCTTTATATTATGTACTTTCCTGTTTATACCAAGGAGGGGGATTATAACAACTTTACAAGTGCACACAGCTGGCCGGTGCTTACATTAGGAATTTGTGATGCTCTTTTTCTGTATAAACGCCCAGGTTTGGGGATGTGTTTTCGGGAGAAGGAGGGGGATAGTGGGAGGGGGAAGGGGGGGCCCTGTGTGTTTTATTGGGTGGGGTTTTTTTTGTTTTGTTTTTGGAGTTTCCTTGTGTGCATTTCTGATGGGGCTACTGTTACTATTTTATTATTATTATTAATTTACTGATGTAATAACAACTTTAATCTCAAAAGGAATTCCGATGTGGTTGGAGGTGTCGGCTGTTTCCCCAGCCCCCCGCACCTCAGACCTGCTTGAGACCCCATTTTGCAGAGCATCACTTCTCCGGGGAAGGGAAGAGGAGGTCTGAGGGGGATCCCTCCCTCCTTCAGAGAGAAACACCAGCCTCAAACCATAACAAATCCCTACTCCCTCGATCGTGGTGGAAGTTTCATCTGTCAGGTGAAGAGGTAAAAGACGGGCTCCGGGGTGTCCCCCAGCGGTGCACACTCCCAGACCTCCCCATAAACTCCCCTTCACCTTTCCCCTTCATCAGTGGGTTTTCTCCCCCAGTTTTGCTTCCATCCTGCCATTCCCCCAGCAAACCATCGGGCGAAAGTGCTTCACCCCAGGGTAAAAATCAGCTCTGTGTCTGTGGAGCCGCTGACGAGTCCTAAAGTCGTCATGAAAGCCTGGGAAATGCAGCCGAGGGGTGGAAGGAGGTGGCTTCTCGGGCTGGGGGATGTCCCCGCTCCCTGGCTGGCCCCACGCGTAGGAGGAACCCCCCTCCCACTCTAACACCGCCCTTGCCGGTAATGCCGCATCCTTCTCCCGCCTTGCACACCCCCCGGGAGCTGCGGGACCCATCCGGTGTGCCAGAAATTTAATGAGCTCCAAATAAATCAAAAAGAAGGAAACAGAAATGTTTGGGATGGGAAGAAGCTCCCATCGTCTCGACAGTGGGGATCAGCACCGCCGGGCAGTTCCCACATCCTCCTAACATCCTCGCCGGGGAGGGATGCGGCAGAGCCCGGCTCACCCTCCAGACGTATCCTCAAGGCAGCCTGTCGAGGGTCAACCCTCTAGCCCTCACCTCTCCCCACCTCGGGGAATTCCCCGCTCCTTGGGACACCCGAATTATTAAAACAATAAATACTCGCGTGTACGGCAGGAGACGGGCACACGGGCTCCTGTTCACTCCCTGAGCTCCCTCCCCCAGTAAAATTCTTCCTTCCTCCATGTTTTGCCCTCTCGGCGGTAGGAAATCCTTGGAGGCGGGGATGCTGCTTTTCTCTCTGCTCCTTCTTCCCAGCTCATGTCCTGCCTCTTGTCCTAATCCTGCCGGCGGCATCGCTGGAACTGCGTTATCCACCCGAGAGCAGCCCTCGGAGAGACTCTGACGGCGGCGGGGGGGAGGGCGGGAGACGCAAGCGGCGCGGTGGAGGTGAGGGTTGTGGTTCTTGTTACCGTGGCTCTTCCCCTGAATGGAAAAAAAAACAACTGCGGAGCAAGCGATGAAGACGCTCATGGATGCGTATCCCCTCCTCTCCAGATGACAAACCCCTTTTAAAGCAGCAGCGAGGAGAGAGAGGGGAGTAGGGTGTAAATCCATGCTCTCCACTCCTTGCTGCACCCCGGCCCCGGGAGGAGGAGGAATGTAAATCAGCGCTCCCCATTCTTGCTGCATCCCGGCCCTGCGGCGGGGACCGGGGGTGTAAATCAGTACTCCACATTCCTAATGCATCCTCATCCGTGAGGGAAGCAGGTGTGTAAATTTGTGATCCCTGATCCTTTATCCCGGCCACGTGGGAGAGGGGGCAAGGACTGTAAATTAGTGTTCCCCACTCCTGCTGCAGCCCGGCCTGAGTCTCCAGGAGCTACCCCATACGCCCCTCTATCCCTACCATGCTGTGAACATGCTGCACAGTGGAGAGGCTGATCGATATTGACTCAGGATTGGGAAATACGACATTTTCCAGGGGTTGGAGGGCTCGATATTGACCCGGGTGGGGGATTCTTTTTCTTTCTCTCCAGACCTTCAGCCCCTGGCATGAATGTTGTACAAAGCCCCCTCCAAAGTGACAGATGACCTAGAGACCTTCACCAAAAAATCCTCCTGTATGCCACATTCCCACAGTACTGCACAGCTCTGAGGAAGGTGGGATGGCTTGAGAGGGGTCACACCACACAGCCCCATGCCTGGCTTGTGCAGAGTCCTGGGTGGCTTCATGAAGAGGTTGTGTTTTATTCAGCAGCATCAGAGAGAGGCTTCCTTGACTCGGGGCGGGGGGACGGTCTGCATGGGGGGCAGTCTGCATAGGGAACTTCCCGGTGGGGATGAGCTGGAAAACCACTGTCTTTTTGCTTCCTGCTATACGGAGCTGTCTGGGCTTTTGCACAGGTTTACAAACCCTTAGGTTAATGGCAGTGCAGCAAGAAAAAGTGTGAAATAAAACGGGGCGGGGGGGGGTGGGGTGGGGGAAATAATCACCAGTTTTATCCACTGCTTGGAACCATACTGGGTCCCAGTCCGGGGCAATAGGCCATGCAGAGCCTCCCGGGGCAGAGCTTGACCCTCCTGATCTGCTCGGGGTGGGGTTTATGCTGGGTCTTCAGCTGCGAGGGTCTGCCGGGCCCGATCCGGCCGCGGCTGTTTGCAGCAGCTACCCCGGGCCTTCTGCTGCCCTTTCTGCCCCGGCTGGGCTGAAATCACCTGTCGTGACACACTCCTATTGCGTTACCGACCTCCGTGCGTCAGCTTTTAAATGCAGCCTCGAAAAGATTCCTGAACCCCCATTTTGCTCTACCCTCGTCTCTGAAACCAGCCCACCCAAAAGGGATAGAGAGGGAGGGGGAGTTCGCTGAGCTTGACACAAAGAGGCAGATGTGATCTGATTCCCCCTTCCCCGCTTCCCCCAACTGAATGAGGCACAGCAAAGGGATAAGTGTCTCAGCCCCCTGGCCCTGAGAGGGGGTCTGGATGTCCCCGCTGCCCCGGCTGTGATTCCCGACCTGTGAGAAGGATCTGCTCCTGCAAATTCCTTGATCTGCACTGCACTCAACACCTAATAGAAGGGCTTTTCTTTTTCTGTCAGGCTCCTGAAATCCTGACATCCTGAAAACTTGACATCTCTGAAACCGGAGCACAGCAGGGCAAGCAGGGGTAGAGGGGCTGGGAGCAGCGTCGGCCCCAAGCGGGGGCATCCCACCAGGACGAGGTGGGGAAAAGCATACCGACAATGAGTTGAGAAAGAAGAAGGGACCCTCAACGCTGGTTCAAGCTGCGCCCACCGGCACCCAGGAACTGTCCAGCAGCAGCCTGGGGGGTGCAGCAGAACCCCGGTGGGGTGCTCTCTGCCCCCAGCACCTTGGTATCCCTGTCCACATCGCGGGGAAGGGCCCCCGGGTGCCCAAAGTCTCCAGCCGGCGTGGGAAGATGCGGGAGCAGGTCGGGCTTTCTCGGCGCAGGTCGGGATTTCGCGGCACAGGTGGAAGACCGACAGCAGCCACCTGACTTCAGACACCTCCAGGGGTGGGTGGGAAGCAGACACCCACCCGGGGCTCCCCTCCAGGAGAAAATCCGAGGGGAAGGACGAAGCTGAACCAGGGAAGAATTCTCCCCCACTTTGTTTCTTTTTACCCAATTAATTTTCTTCTTACCCTTTTAGTCTATTTGTTTTCTTTACCCTATTATTTTTGTTACCCTTTACCCTGTTTATTTTCCCCCTTTAAAACAGCACTTTGGGTTCACTACTTTGGGTTTTGTTGCATTTAGAAGGGGAAGAAAAAAAAAAAAGGAAAAAGAAAAGAAAAGAAAAAACTAAAACTGTCCCTCGGAGCCAGGAAAAATAGCAAGAGTTTTATAAGAATGTTCCTTAAAATACAGATCAAGTGAGGCTTGGACATTTTTTTCTCGTTTAAACACAGGATTTCGGTGCTTTTTGCCAGTTTTGTAGCACATGCAGAATTTCCCCCATCAAACCCAATTTCTATCATCGATTTTAACCGGATCTAACTGCTTTCTAACCCAGCCAAACCTATGAGGGGTACTGAGGGAGGTGGAAGGGGAGCACAGCTAGGAAATGTCCCCGGGAAATACTGGATGGCTGAGCCTCTGCAGGGTCTACGAAAGAACCGGGATCCAGCGGTTGGGCTCGAGGAGTCCCCAGGCTCCTAAACTGTTTCAGGCTTCACTGGAATTTCCATGCCTCCAGCGCTGCTGTTCCCCAGTGCTTCTGGGCTGGGTTAAAGCTGCTCTAGCAGGTTAAGGACGATTTAAGAAAAAGGCACTACATCTGTCAGTGCCCGGCATTGCGAAAATAAGCTTAAAATCGATAAAGAAAAGGTGAAAATCAGCCAAATCTTCACAGGGGAGAGGATTTAAAAGCTTCAAATGATTCTGAAGTGAACCTTCCACCTTACTTTTAGACTCTGCAGTGAGTCCGGATTTAAAGAGTGCTGTTATGACCCACACCTACTCTTAGCTTTTTTAAATACAGGGGAATTTAGTGTGATTTCTGCCATGGAAGGAGCCGGCTCCGCATCCTGGAACACGCGAAGTGACGCTTAAGGCCCCCGCAGGCAGGGATGAAGCGAGGGGAGCAGGGAGCCCCCCTCCCCACTGCTTCGCTTTCCCCTCACAGGCCTGAGAATTGTCCCTGTGTTTCAAGACGGCCAAGAATTTGGGATCGGGGAAATAGCTGGGTCTCAGAGCCGGCCGCCCAAGCCGTGTTTTATTTGTTTCCCTTCCCACAGTTGTTTAATTTGCAGCTCTACAGGTGAATTAAACATTTGCTCGAGGAAATAACCACTATGAGAAACACTAGGTTGCAGGAAAAGGACTTTGCTTTTAAAATAAGAGATTTTCTGCATGAAGAGAGGCGAAGGGAGAAAGAAGGAAAAAAAAAACCCCAAACATACACACACACCTGCAAACAACATCCCCATATGTACACAGAGAAGCAGCAGACTTGGAGCAGACAAAAAACAGCATGGATTTATTTTAAGGTAAGTACAACAATCAGGACCACATAAGACAAACGAACTTTGAAGCAGGTTAAAGCAAATAGTCCTTAAGAACGGTCAAGGTGAAATCTATTATACAAAAAAAAAAACCAAAAACACAACCCAAAAACCAAAAACCAAACATCACACGTCGTAAATAAGAGTTAAAAACAAAAAAAAGTATCAGATACTTCAGCTTTTTTTTTTTTTGCCTTGCCAAAAAAATAAAATAAAATAAAATTCACCAGCAAAACAGAATAAAAATAAATTATTTCCTCGTCTTGCCAAGAGAACCGCCTCTAAAAGAAAAGAAATTCTATTGCATAAATGTACACAGAGGAAGAAGAAAACACTTGCCATTAATTTGGAAGTTAGGAATGGTTGGGCGAGACGGGGAGGGGGGGCGGGGGGGGGAAAAAAAATGAATCCAGTGAACTCAACTTTAAATATTATATTAATGGCTCTGAAAAAAAAAAATCAGCCTGATTAGAAATCCACACATTTTGTACAGCACATCAGAGAACTTAAAAAATACCCAGGACATATATTTTTTTATATATATATATATATATTTATATACTACTTTTTTTTCCCCTCCTTTTAAAAGGTATAAATGGTCGTTGCAATATTGGTCCATAACTTATTTTTGGTTGGTTTGTTTTGTGTTTTTTTTTCTGAGACCCCCTATACTTCAGCATATAAAATTTGCCACTTTCAGATAGACATATATATTTAGAATTATCCCTCTTTTTTTTTTCCTCCTTCTTTTTCCTTTGTTTGTTTTATTTTTTTTAAAGTCAGTTTTGGTTAGGGTTTTTTTTTTACTTTTGTTGTTTTGTGATTTTCTTTTTTTTCCTTTTTTTTTATGTATTAGGAGAGATTCACACACACCCCACACACCCCCTTTTTTTCTTTTTCTTTTTTGTTTTTTCAAGCAGAATTTACTTGCCTTGGAAATTTCAGGAGGCCCAAAAATGGGGGGCGGGGGGGGTGTTGGGATTTACAAACTCTGTACACACCCCCCCCCCCAAGTCCACAGGGAAGCTGTCAGGTTAATTTTGTTTCCTGCGTTTGAAGCCTTTGGTGTAGTTTTATTTCTCCTGATTGCTTATCAAGAATAATTATTAATAATAAAAATAATAGCTTTTTTTTGTTTTGTTTAAATTGTTTATTTATTTTGTTTTACGGATGGCCCTAGGCTGGAGGGTTGCAGGGGGGGTCGCGGCTACTCAGTACTTAGTGCAGTCGTAGGAGTAGGGGGTGGCATGACGGTATAGGGAAGGCGCGGATCTGTACGGGATCTGACAGGCGGAGTTGCTGCTCACCTGGTGATCGCTGAGCGAGGAGCTCTCCATCCCCAGCCGGTGCGAGGTGAACATTTCCCGAACGTTGGGAAAAGTCTGCTGTTGAGACCCAAAACTGTGCCCGGACAGGTGGCTCAACTCAGCCCCGTGGTTGAGGTACCAAGAGGCGGTGGGTTGCCCCCCCGCAGCCGCCGCAGCCCCTCCGCCGTGGGGATGCCCGGTACCCAACGTACCCTCCTGCCCCGACGGAAGGCTGAGGGTACCGAGGGGCGATGGGGGCACCGGTGGGATGCTCGGCCAGCCCTTCCTCCAGCGCTGCGGGGGGCACGCACATGTGGCCCGGCCTCTCGCCGCTGTAGAGGCTCATGGCCCGCATACTGCAGTGGTAGCTCCCACTAGTGTCCAGGGCCTGGCTACACGCCGCGCTGTAGCCCGACGGCTGCCCCGCTGGGTAGCCCAGTGCCATACCGGCACCCGTCCTGCCCGAGGCGGCACTCACCGGGCTGAGATCCCCCGCGGGAGAAGTCCGCAGGGTCATGATGCTCTCCACACTGAAACCTGGGAGTCCGTTCCCGGCGGGGTGATGCTCGGGAAGTGATGCCTCCGGGGAGGCGGCGGCGGCGGGAGGGGAGGCCGTGCTGCGGGGACTGTCCCGCAAAGCCCCTCCGCTGGCAGGGCTCAGCGTCTCCACCTTGGTGATCACCGGGAGCTCGGGAGATGCCGTCTCGCTCTTGATCACCACTTTCTTCTCGGAGGCCGGAGCCGAGGCGGAGGAGGAAGAGGAGGAGGAGGCTTCCTTGGAGAGGTCGGTGCCGGGCAGCCCGGAGGGTTTGGGCTGCTCCTTCAGCAGCCGTTCCCGGGCCTCCTCTTTCTCCTTGGAGACATCCTTCTTCTTGAAGCGTCTCCGACGGCGTAAGAAGCTGCCGTTCTCGAACATGTTGTACGAGTCGGGGTCCAGGGTCCAGTAGCTCCCCTTGCCCGGCTTCTTGTCGTCACGGGGCACCTTGACGAAGCACTCGTTGAGGGAGAGATTGTGGCGGATGCTGTTCTGCCAGCCCTGCTTGTTCTCTCGGTAGAAAGGGAAGCGGTCCATGATGAACTGGTAAATCCCATTGAGCGTGATCTTCTTATCGGGGGCGTTCTGGATGGCCATGGTGATGAGGGCGATGTAGCTGTAAGGTGGTTTCACCAGGTCCTTGGGGGCTGCGGGTTGGTGGGGGTGGTAGGGTCCGTAGGAGCGCCCCATGCCCGCCGCATACTGCTCAGCGTGGCCCGAATAGACGCTCATGGGGTTGCCCATGCCGCCGTACGTCCCCGCCGTCCGGTAGTAGTTCTGCTCGCTTAAATACGGCACCACTCCCAAAGCGTTGGGGTCCGAGACGGAGTAGCGAGCCTGCATCATGGAGAGGGGCTTCCCGCGGCCGGGCAGGAGAGGAAGAGGAGGAGGAAGAGGCTGGAAAGGCCTCACCCCCCTCTGCGGAGAAGGACGAGGGGAGAGAGAGTAGAGAGTCTCAGAGAGAGCTAAATCCCAGCGCGTCCTCCTCTAGCAGCGGCACCGCAGCAGCATCTTTCGGGACGCCGGGGACAGGGTGGTCTCTGGTGGCCTCTCCCTCCCTCTTTATGACTGTGATTCTTATATACACACCTATAGCTTGCGCTGCTGCGGAGCGGGAGGCGGGGACCGCGCAAGGGATGTCGTAGTGGTGGCAGGGCGGGGGAGGGGGCAGTTCGTCTTACCGAAAAAAAAAAAAAAAAGAAAAAGAAAAAGAAAAAAAAAAGTTAAAAAAAAAAAAAAAAGTGGGGGGGGAAACAGGAGAAAAATCAGCCTTGCAGAAAGCCAGCTCTTGTCACAACCACGACCCGAAGTCTTGCGGGGCCCCGGCGGCTCCTGGCGAGGGGGGTTCTGGGGGCAAGGGGAGGGGGGGGGGCCGCCGAGCTCCTCGGCCGCGCTGCTGCTGCCGCCGAGCTTCCAAACGCGGCCCGCGCCGCCGGCGCGCTTTTACTGCCCGCTGGCCCCGCCCCCCGCCGCCGCCGCCCGCCAATGGCCGGGTGCACTGCTGCCTGCCCAGCCAATGGGAAGCTGGCGGTGACGGCGGCATGCGGACGGCGGGTGCGCGCCCTCACACGCCAGGGCCCCGCCACACACGCGAGCGCGCCCCCGCTTCGCCGCGCTCCGGGATGATATAGCCGCGCTTAAACAATTCTATACAAACCCCCTTCCCCGTGCATGATTTTTAACGTTTTAAACCCCCCCAAAAAAGCTTTGGCCGGCGTGGGACTCCTTTGGTCCGCGCTGCCTTCCCGTGTTCTTCACCAAAAAGCGACTTTTTAAGCGCTTCTAAAAAGCCAGATTGACAGCGGGAGTCGTGACACAGCGCTTATCGTCCCGCAGTGCCGATATAATTGTGTCGACGGGACTGACAGGTCCTTCTTCTTCCCCATTTTTTTCCTAAATATCGTTATTTTAAGCGAAATCGACGACCGGGGAGGGAGCCGGTGGCGAGCGGCATCATGTCCCTCTTTGTCCCTCTCACCCCAGTGGCCCCAGATCCCTCTGCCTTTTTGGAGAAATTTAGGAGTATTTTATTTTTTTTATTATTATTATTATTATTTGAAAATAAGCAAAACTTAGAGAGTTTAAATGGCCTCTTTTTTTGTTTTGTTTTCTTTCCGGCCACTGAGGCGAATTTTCTTCTGCCTGTGAAATCCGCCCCGCTGCCTTTTCCCTAATGAATTCATTAGGGGCAATCAGAGCAGGACAATTAGGGACGCATGGTGACCAAGTGTAAACTTGGATATTTGGGAAAAAACTTCTGCGAGCTGCCCTGTCCCATCGGGAGGAAATCTGGGTCTGCCCAGCCAAGGGAGAAAAGTGGGAAACGGTGATTTCTTCCCCTCCAACTCCTGCTCGGCTACAGTAAAAATAATAATAAGAAATAAATAATGTATATATATAGTCACTGCAAAATCGATTCGAGCCCGAAGAGCCCAAGATAAGGTTGAAATTAATTAGCTGTCACTTGGGCAGGCTCCTGCCCGCTGCCTCCCCCGAGCCCGGCTGATTTCTGAGCGGTCATTTTTTGGTTTCTTACACTATAATTCTGCCTTTCCCTCCTTGTAATTTGTGGGGCTTCGTAAGGCTTTAAAGAAAGCTATTTTCCTTCCTTTTTTCCCCCCCTCTTTTTTCCTCCCCAAAGGCGGATTGTGATTTTTTGTTTTAAATTTTTTCTTTCTTTCTTCCCCGCTGGCTGCCGGGATAGAGGGTCCTTTCCCTGGTCCCCGCCGCGGTGGTGGGGACAGGACCGCGGCCGCCTCCGGTCGTGGGAACGCGGCCGTGATGGTAATTACGGGAGAGCTTTTTAATAAGAAAGGAAACGAATTTCTGCGATAACCGGGGTGTGTGGGGGGAAAGCCCTAAAATATGAGTTGCAGCTCCTCTACTTGGAGGTTAAAAACCATCGGCGGTGGGAAAAGTATTGACTGGAAACTTTCGCAGACGCTTTGAAATTGTTATTTAATGTTGATGGAAATTAATATAAATGTTCCGGGAGGGCTTCATCAACCGAGCAAATGTCCAGGGGGATTGTTTTCAGGAAAGCAGTGAGTAAATTCAGTGAGATGTGTTGATATTTTTCATGTAAATATAAGACTATGGCGAAAACATTCCATTTTTATTATTATATTATTTTTTTCTGGATTAATTTGAGAACGGCTTCACATTTGTACCACCCGTCTTCAAAGAAAGAATATTCCTAATTAAAAATAATAGGGCATTTTCTCAGCATATTCAAGAAGATAGGAATCTTTTACAACTGTAACTTCTTAAAAGGCAGGAAATTTTAACTGCAAAAGCTTGTCCGAAGTTTCCCCTAGCGCTGCCCCTTCCTAGAAGCCTGGGACGCTCTCGAGAAAAAACTATAACCTCGCTGAAGTCTTACCTCTCCTCGGCTGCAAACCCTACCGAGCTGATTTTCTACAGGAAAGGCGGGGGGGAAATAAATAATAATAACACAACAACAACAACAACAAACCCCAACCCAACCAACAGTACCGAGTGTTTGCTTGTTGCAGCTGGGAACTGGACAGAGACTTAAGGAACGGGCTCGGGAAAGCCCAAATTTCAAATCGCAGGATGAAAAAGAAAAACAATCTCGCTATGAAAAATAGCCAGTTTTCAAACGGGGGAGAGCGAAGAAAGGAGTCGTTCCCATCAAGAGAGCGCTAGGCAAGAGGGAAAGTTTCCCTCCTCTCCCGGACACTGCCGGTTTCTCTCTCCCCTCCTTCGCGGGTCTCCGGGACCGGCTTTTGCTCGAACTACCGGGACAAACGGCAGGTTTCCCTCCGCAGATTTTTATTTCCCTTTGGCAAATCCCTGAGAGCAACAACCTGGCCCTTTCTCCTTCTCGGGGGCTTTCCCAGCACCGTTTGGCCGTGCCCCGGGGTGGACGGGTGCTCGGTGCGGTGCCGGTGGCTGGTTCTGGCGGCGGGCGCATCGCTCACCTGCCCGCTCCGGGGGCTCTGCGCGGCGTGTGCTGCCCTCCAGGGGATACAGGGGGCTTTGCAACGCCGCACCGGCACCGGCTGCCCTCCCCGGGTCCTCCGGTTGTGCGGGGGTGCAGCGCGAGGGAGGAGGAGAGGGAGATGGAGGGATAGGAGAAAGGAGGCGAGGGGGAAATGAGAGAGATAGAAATGGGACAGAGGATCAAAGGAAGAGAGAGAGTGAGTGAGTGAGTGAGCAGGCAAAAAGCAAAGAGCAAGAAGTGAGTGAGACAAAGTGAATGGGGAATGGGAAAAGGACAGAAAGGAGGTATGAGGGTGGCAGAGAAAGGAAAACAGAAAGAAAAAGAAAAATAATGGAGTCAGGAGATAGAGAAAAGAAGGAAGAAAGAAAGAAGGGAAGGAAAGAAGGAAAGGGTAGAGGAGAGGAATGGAGGAAGGAAGGAAAGGAAGAGAAGGAAAAGAAGGAAAACCTATTTTTACTTGTTAGCATTGAACCCCAAGCAGTGTGGTATCACTTGTTCAGTGCTCCTCTTTGGCTGCCCTTTGGTTGTTTTCTGTGGCTGTCCTTGTACGTTCAGCCTGCATTGCAGAGCAACAAACAATTCCCACATCACAAGGAGTTCCTTTCTGCATTGTCCACGGGGTTTCTATTAATTTGGCACTACCTTTTTCTAGGTGTTTCCACAAATTGCAGCAGGAGCTGTATTTTGTCTCCTGTATGCAAGCCCAGGATCCTTCTTTAACCTATTTCAGTGGAGTATTTTATTAACTTTTATAAAATGGATAATAAAAGTGATTCAGGCACCTCCCATAGCTCAATATACAAGGATGTGGGTAGCCCTCTCCACTTCCCTCTGAAAGGTTTCCCAGTAACATCCATATGAGCTGCATTAGGCTGCCACAGTTAATCACAGGGCCCAGAATCCCAGCACTGTGGGGATGGAAGGGACTTCTAGAGATCACCTAGTCCAACGCTCCTGCTAAAGCAGGTTGACTAGAATCACAATGTCAAAGAGAGTCTGGAGTCTTTCCATAGAAGGAAAGTCCACAACCTCTGTGGGCAGTCTCTGTGGTCCAGTGCTCCATCTCCCTCAGATGAAAGATTTTCCTCATGCTTAGGTGGAAAATTATGCTGAAGGTGTGATAGGGAAGACCCTGGAGAAGTAATTTGGATTACATTTCAGAACTGTAGAACCAAAGCAGAAAATTAAGCCAGCAGAAGAGACATCACCTATCAGCAAAGTCCCCATATGCTTAAGGCCAAGTCCTCTGTTTTCTACAAAACCAGCTCAGGCCCTCTCATTTGGAAGCTGAAGCCACGTAAGGAACAGTTCTAATGAACGTCTTGCATAGAGGTTGGAGGGAGATGTAGGTGGTCTGGTAGGATCTCAGCCTCTCTTGACCATTAGTGCACTCATTAATGGCACTGTTGCTACCTCACTTGCTTTCCTTTCCTGAAAGGAGAGGAGAAAGAGAGTGTGTTGGAGTGGAAACAAGTCCCATGAGCTGGAGTGTGGCAAGTTTGGGTGACAGCAGACATACAGACAGCGTCGGCTTTGGCAGCTCGGGAGTGCAAATCACAATGCTGACTTACAGTGAGGTTGTAAATTGCTCACCAAAGGCCTGAACCCCAGCTCCCCGCAGAGATATCAAAGTCACTGGGAGTTTTCCGTGAGTAGGAAGTGGAGGAATGAGCTTCAAACATTTAGGCCCAGCTCCACATGGGTGGTCTATTATGCCTGGATGGATTCCCACTGGCTCCAGCAGCACTCCGAGGTAGTGAAAAGGCTGTTCCTAAATGCACCCCGTTGCAGAACTTGGGCTCTAAGTACCTTTTTTTTTTTTTAAATGCTTATGAAGGACTTTGGTGGAAAGGTGAAGCCTCAAGACTCACCACAGCTGCTCCACAGCATTTGGTCCAACACGCTGATATTACAGAGTTTGAAAAGCACACATAGTTGGAGGGGGAAAGACTCCTGAACCCAGCAGAGTCTTGGCCTTTGCTTTGCACTGTGAAAAAAAAAAAAAAGCCAGTTCAGCCATCAACAGCAGCCACAGAGAGAAAAGGCATTCACATTTGCCCAGCTACATCTGTAACCATTCAGAGAAGAGCATCCGAATTTGTTCCGCTTTTTGGTTGGCAGAGCAACAGTCAGCTCTGACGGTGGATGTGTATCAGTAGCATCCAAGCCAAGCAGATTAGGAACCCAATTCGAAAGCCATTTCCCTCCCCCCTTTCCTCAACACACTTTAAAATAAACCTTCATTTCATTGTTCCCATGACCCTTCCATCCCACTCTGCTCAGGAATGTTGGGATTCTCAACGTCCTCCTTCTTCTTGGGGTAATCGCTGAATGCATTAATTCTATAAATAATAAAATCATGCAAACAAATAATTTGCTATCCTATTACATGCAAATGAGAAATGCACTTTCTGAGAGACAGCAGACTTGGAATCCCACCTAGAGGCCGGATATTGCTTTATTCATACACCAGGCAAATTCTAAATGGGGAAAATAATTGATTTGGGAATTATTTTATGAAAAGTGGAGTGTTTTCCCCCTAGCTGTAACACATGATTGAAATATCATTCCTATGATGTTAATGGTGTGGTGGATCCATTTCTATGTTTAACTTCAGAAATATTGGTGGTGCTGTTGTAAATATTGGGGGGTGTGACCACTCACATGCCTCACCCTGAGCCTAGGCATGAAGACACTTGACAGGGCTCTTAGCAGCTGCCCACCAAGAGAGACACTCAGAGAAGGGAGTCCAAACCTTCACAGGCACGTTTTGTGTGAAAACACATGGGGTAATGGTTTTAAACTATAAGAGGAGATTCAGATTAGACTGAAGGGAGAAATTTATCACGCAGAGGCTGATGAGGCACTTGTCCAGGTTGCCTAGAGAGGTGGCAGATCCCCCATCCCTGGAACCATTCCACATCAGGTTGTTTTGGGTGCTGTGAAACCCGGTCTAATTGAGACTATTCCTCCTCATTGCAGGGGGGCTGGCCTAAAGGTCCCTTCAAACCTAAGGCATTCCATGCTTCCACGAAATAAAGTTTTTCCTCGGCACACGTTCCAACATGAAGCCTGAACCCTGAGGAAAGGTCCCTCCATCGGGCTTCAGGTTCACCATTTCTCCCCAGCTTCGCTTTCTAGTTTTTTAGACCCTTCCGCGCCGCCGTAGAGGCGAGCGGGTGGGGCGAAGCCAGACGTTCTTCCCTTTGGTCCTCTGTCCTCCCCGCCGCCGGTGGCGCCGCCATGGAGGGGGGCGTGCGGCTGCGCGCGGGTGAGCGGAGGGGTGGGGCGAGGCGAGGAGAGGAGAGGCGGCGAACTACGTCACGGGGGGTAGCGCGAGCGCGGTCCTTGGCGTGAGCGGGGGGAGTGGGAGGGGGACGGCTGCGGCCGGCCCCGCGGCGGTCGCAGCGCTCCCCCGTGAGGCGCCTGCTCGTCCCCTCACCCCTGCCTTCCTCCAGGTGCTTCCAAATGGGACATCCGGGAGAAGGTGTGGGACTACCTGGAGAGCAGCGGCTTGGCCGATTTCCCACGGCCCGTGCACCGCCGCATCCCCAACTTCAAGGTACGGCAACTCGCTCTTGCGGGTCTGGGCCGCTTCCTTGTTCCTTGCTTCTTCAGGGAAGAGCAGGCGAGAATACCCCAGGCATTCTGACTGCACCCTGCCTGTCGCTGCAGCCCTCAGACAGCTGGGAGCAGCACGCTGCTGTGGGCTGAGCCGTGATGACACCTCGGAAAAGTGCCACAGCACATCTGTATAATCTGTGGCGAGTAAAGGAACACAGACACCCGTACAAGGCATGGCAGGTGTATGCTGCGCTTTTGTCAGCGGATACCACATCACCTTGTGAATGTCATTAACAGAGGTGGGGAGACTGATGCATTCGAAACTGGATTTCACCCCACAGTCCACTAGGACAGAAAGAAGTCACCCATCTCGTAGGGCTTAGCCTAAGAACACAGAGTGTGCTCCTGAAATGTGAACAGTGACCAAGTTACTGCTGGCAAAGTGTTGCTGAGGATCCCTTCCTCCTGATCTGACTACCTTGCATCCCCAGTTTAACTGTTTGGGAGAAGCTGGTGGGAGGTGGTGGAGTCACTGCCCCTGGAGGTGTTCAAAAAGGGATTGGACATGGCACTTGAAGCTGTGATTTAGTAGTCATGAGGTGTTGGGTGACAGGTTGGACTTGATGATCTCTGAGGTCTTTTCCAACCTTATTGATTCTATGATTGTAAGAGATGAAACTTATAAATACTCAGTTACCCAGGGCACTGCTTTACCAAAGGGAACTTCTCAAATCCAAGCTCAAGGTGTGCAGCCACATGTCTGCTGTGTATTGAAGACATGATGACCAAAATAGCATTGTGGGGATGTGCGTTGGGTGTTTTAGCCCATGAGCAGCTTTAGGAGATGTGCTCTGCTTTTGCTCAAGGGACTGGCAGACACGTTCTGCTTTAGTCTGGTGCTGAGGTTAAAAAGGTGCTGAAGCAGGCGGAGGAGGCCTGAGGCTTTATCATAGCCTAAAGCGAGGGAATATCAGGAGGTTACAAGGGACCTGTCTGCTGAACTTGAGCATCTTAGTTAAGAAAGGAATCTTCTGAGGTCAGTATAGTCTCTGTAAAGAGACAACCTTGTCCAGAAGGTCTTCACCTAAAAGAATCTCTGTGGCTTTTCACAGAATCACCAAGGTTGGAAGAGACCTCAAAAATCATCGAGTCCAACCTGTCACCACAGACCTCATGACTAAACCATGGCACCAAGTGCCACGTCCAATCCCCTCTTGAGCACCTCCAGGGATGGTGACTCCACCACCTCCCTGGGGAATCTGTGTTTGTTGCCTAAAAATGGAAATTAGTCTCCAGCTTTCAATTAGATCTGAATGAAGCAGGCAAAGGATGGAAGGATCTTTTTTTGAGGCCTGCATGACTGCACTCAATGATCTTACAGACCTTGTCCAACCTAAACAAGTCTATTATTTTGTATTAGGCACTCAGCATTCATCCCTGGAGGTGTTCAGAAAACATGTGGATGTGGCACTTTGGGATGTGATTAATGGCCCTGGGGGTCTGAGATTGACAGTTGGACTCGATGATTTTAGAGGTCTTTTACAACTGAAACAAATTATGATTCTACCTGTTGGTATGTGAGAGTTTTCCAGAGAGAACACCACACAATGAGCAGTACGCCCCTCATTTGAAATCTGGGGAAATCAGCTTCTCTGTAGGATGGAAGATTGTAGGATGGAAGATTGTATGTTTCCCATCTCTGCTGTGAACTCCTTGGTGATGCACTGGTATCTTATGAAAACAGGGTTCTGCCCATGCTGCGACAAGGCTTCTGGGCTTACAGGAGTTCAGAGCTGCCAGTACTGTAAAAGTAAACCCTGATGCTCCCCAGAAGAACGCTCGCTTTCTAATGCTGGAAGTAAGTGAATGCATTCTCTTCTCTCGTCATTCCTTCCCTCATGCAGGGTTCTCACCAGGCTTGCTGCTCTGTTAAAGAGCTGGATATATTCAGCAGAGCACATGAGATTAAGGTGGATCCTGACAAACCTCTGGAAGGTGTTCGGCTGGCTGCACTGCAGGTAATGTCACCTCTGCACCCCGGAGGAGAATGGGACAGCACTGCAGCACTTGGTGGCATCTCGTGGTCTATGCCTGCTGTTTCTCCAGGAGGAGATTTAGCAGCCTTGAGTTTCATGGGGTTGCTCTTGGATGGATGTCTTTGCATTTTTGGCAAGTGGTGAAAGGACAGGTAGGGTTTGGGGGATATTGATACATTTCTGTGCAGCAATAGCTGTGTCACCATTGTCATATTCCCCAAAACACAGAAAGTAGCCTTGCCTTGAATTGTGTTTGTCACAGGACAGACTCACCTCATGCCTGTGGCTGATATGTGGCTCACTTGTGGACCTGCAATTTAGATCAGTAGGTGTGTCTTGCATCTATTTGGAGCACAAGCCCTATGAGGAGAGGCTGAGGGAGCTGGGGTTTTTTAGCCTGGAGAAGAGGAGGCTCAGGGGAGACCTTATTGCTGTCTACAACTACCTGAAAGGAGCTTGTAGCCAGGTGGGGGTTGGTCTCTTCTCCCAGGCAACCAGCACCAGAACAAGAGGATGCAGTCTCAAGCTGTGCAAGGGGAGGTTTAGGCTGGATGTTAGGAAGTTCTTCATAGAGAGTGATTTGCCTTTGGAATGTGCTGCCCAGGGAGGTGGTGAAGTCACCATCACTGGAGGTGTCTAGGAAGAGACTGCATGGGGTGCTTGGTGCCATGGTTTAGTTGATTAGATGGTGTTGGGTGATAAGTTGGACTTGAGGATCTTGAAGGTCTTTTCCAACCTGTTTAATTCTATTCTATTCTATTCTATTCTATTCTATTCTATTCTATTCTATTCTATTCTATTCTATTCTATTCTATTCTATTCTATTCTATTCTATTCTATTCTATTCTATTCTATTCTATTAATTTCTTAAATAAAATATTTCCTGGAATTCTGCTGTGCTGGAGGGGATCAATCTACAGGCACCACACAATCAAGAAGCAAACTTCTCTGTAGCAAATATGACCAACCACATGGAGACCTAGAGGAAAGCAGAAGTATTTCTTTAGTTCCTCACCTCCTTTTAATGTGGTAACTTCTTTTCTTGTTTATACAGGCAAGGAAGACTCTCTTGGTTCCTACACCCCGTCTGAGAACTGGGCTCTTCAATAGGATTGTCCCACCTCCAGGTGCAACTAAGGAGATCCTGCGGACATGTGCCACATCTCAGGTAGGAGTGAAGAATGGCAGAGATCTGAATTAACCTGTTCTGTTGAGGTAGTCCAGGTAGAATCATAGAATCAATAAGGTTGGAAAAGATCTCAAAGATCATCAAGTGCAACCTGTCACCCAAGACCTCATGACTACTACACCGTGGCTTCAAATTCCATGTCCAATCCCCTGTTGAGCACCTCCAGGAATAGTGACTCCACCACCTCCCTGGGCAGCACATTACAATGGCTAACAACTCTCTCTGTGAAGAGCTTTCTCCTCACCTCCAGCCTGAACCTCCCCTGGTGCAACTTGAGACCGTGTCCTCTTGTTCTGGTGCTGGTTGCCTGGGAGAAGAGACCAACCCCTTCCTGGCTACAATCACCCTTCAGGTAGTTGTAGGGAGCAAGAATGTCTCCCCTGAGCCTCCTCTTCTCCAGGCTGAACAACCCCAGCTCCCTTAGCCTCTCCTTGTAGGGCTTGTGCTTGAGGCCTCTTCCCAGCCTCGCTGCCCTTCTCTGGAGTCTCAATGTCCTTCTTAAATTGAGGAGCCCAGAATGGGACACAGTACTCAAGGTGTGGCCTAACCAGTGCTGAGTACAGGGGCACAACGACTTCTCTGCTCCTGCTTGGCCACACTATTCAGGTAGAAGCTGAAAAAAAACAGATACTACCTGCAATACTGTTCTGATAGTATGCTGTTCCTGGGTTTGTGCACACATCCACCACGAATATTTTGTTTATCCTTAAATCATGAGGAAATGTATCCTTTTTGGCTGTGTTTTATTAACAGAATGATGTCAACATTTCATGAGTGATCTTCGGGTTTCTAATAAGTAGAACTCCTTTATTCTTCTGTAATTTGGAGCTACTGAACCCTGTAAGGACTGTTGTAGTGTTTACAGGTTTTGCCTAATCTAGTTGATAAAATAAAGGGGAAAGCTCAATTGTTTTAGAACCTTAAGTCTAAAGAAACATTACTTCTGTCGTTTGGGTCAGCTGAGGCACAAAAATGCTTTGAGAGTTTTCTGTTAACAGGTCTGTTGGTGCCCTCTGGTGTTACAGTATCGTATTGCACAGCTAAACCCGTTTGGCAGAGAAACCTGCGCTGGTTTAGACACTTCTTTACTTGGTATAAACTCATAATTTATTCAAAATACATAGCCCAGCTATGTTGGTTTTATTTCTTTCTCTATCTCCTGCTCAACACAATAAGGTTCAGCAGTAATTCTGTGTACAACTGGAAGTTGTAAACAGGTGGTAATTAGTAGTGAATTTCTCTGTTGGAAGCTCTATTAAAGTCTAATTAGGCTTTTCAGGGTTGAAGAGTACTTCTGAAAGAGACTTATCTCTTGGCCTGCTTTAGGCCTCATCTCTGATCTTACCACCATGTGTCTGGTTCCCCCCCCCCCCCCCAGGCATAGGGACGAATGAATGGCATCAGCAGTTGATATTTAGAGAGCACTGTGCAAACAGTTCTTATCACAGTACTGTGAAGTGGATAATAAGCATTGTCACTGATAATCAGCCATGAATAACTGCTCTTTTGGATGTTATGCTCTACTCAGAAATTGGGCTTTTCATTGTGAGGATTAGTTTAGCACAGAGCTGTATCAGTGTGAGAAGGATTTGCACTGTGTTCTACACATCAGGAGTAAATGAATCACAAGATAACTTTTAAAAGTTCTAAATCTCTGATGTCTGCAAAGCAAAGTAAACACCAATTTTAATTTCTGCAGCTCTGGACAGAATTTTGTTAGGATATGTTCTTTAGAGAGGAGCCTAAAGGGGGTTGGCTAGGGATGAGCAGGGAGAGAGGGAAGGCAGAGAAGGATGACAGAGTTATGTAAGGCTTTTCTTCACACTTGTCAGAAGCTATGTGGGTTTTTTGTTCATTAGTGTCTTGAATAAAAGGGTTTGGTAGAGATAGCTTAGCTTGGCAGTGGCACACCCTGGATGATGGCCACAGAGCAAAGTGTTGAGGAATGTATTCTTGGGAAGCACATAGGCAGTTTTGGAAGGTGCCTTTAAAGACAGACGTGTGGAGAAACTGGTAGTGCAATGTTGAATGGAGAGTGATCCAGTTTGTGTTTCAGCAAAGCACTTTGTGCAACTTCAGACAAG
This sequence comes from Melanerpes formicivorus, assembly GCF_026170545.1. Taxonomy (NCBI): domain Eukaryota; kingdom Metazoa; phylum Chordata; class Aves; order Piciformes; family Picidae; genus Melanerpes; species Melanerpes formicivorus. The sequence continues at coordinate 11,690,057 of NW_027142372.1, read as the reverse complement.
TAGCTTCACATCTTTATGCTGTACCTGTTTACATTAACTCTGTGATTTGTATGTGAAAATGTAAGGATTTGCAGTGCTTTGATAGATCTTTTGGGCTTGAATTTGCATATTATAACTTGAAGTTGGTAGTGATGGAGCAGGAAGTGTTCTTTGCTCTCATTTTTAGCAATAGGCATGCAATAAAGGGTTTCAAAAAAGCAAGGTTTTCATCCTAAATAAGTACTCTTGCTTAAAAAGGTGTCCATCTCCCTTACCTCCTCTTGAATTGTGCCAAGATTCTTGTTACTGTAGCAGGGAATCTATTCTAAGATTCCCTAGAGGACATGTACAGCTTGGCTAGACATGGAAGAAAGATTTGGAAACGTGGGGAGTTACTTGGATTTATCAAAATACTCTGTATTTCTGCCTCTTTGGTTGGAAGGCTCTGCCCTCTGCAAAGCTAAAGTTCTGTTTTCCTTGCAGGGTGTAAAAGAGTACAGTGTTCCTGTGGGGCTTGATGCGAAAGCACGAGTGGACTTGGTTGTTGTGGGATCAGTGGCTGTCTCTGAAAAAGGTAAGATAAAGCCTTCTAAGCTTTTCAGGAGGATGGTCTCCAGCCACAATTCACAATGTCAGGGGTTACACTGCATGTTCCTTTGGCAGAACCAAACCCAAACCTATCTTTGGAACCAAGTTAGTCTGGAGTTCTATCTCTGCTGTGTTAACAAGTCACTGGTCCCAGTCCAACCAGAAAGAATCAAATCCTGCTGTATAGCAACACCAGGAGATAGTGTGCAGACAGCAGTGGGGTGTAGAGCATGTGGGACAATATTTTGGTCTTCAGTGGAACTATTCAGGCAAGCAATTGCTGGGTTTGGGGGTTTTGTGAGTTTTTGTGGTGTTTTTGGGTGTTTTTTTTTTAAGAATCAAAGAGGGCTCCCTGTTTAGAGGATCTGCTCTGCATTTTTCCACTGGCTTTATCCATTGGCTAAAAATAATGTGTATTCTGTCTGTGACCCAGACTCCTGTTTACCCACATGAAGTTAACCTGTGTTTGACATGAGTGGAGGCATCTAATTACACTGGGTAAATCAGGTTCTGTGTTAACTGAATTAGACTAAAATGAGTTAGTCTGAACGAGAGGCTCCAGAATCCTTTAGGAATTCGTTGGAAACAATCTTGTATTTCATTTCAGATTACAAGGCAAGTTGCATTCTGTGAGAGAGGCTGATCTCAATTTTCCCAGAGTTACAGCTCTGTGCTTGGATTTTTTTGCAGACTGCTTGGTTTAACTGTGTGCATCTGACAGTTACCAGCCTTTCCACGCCCCTGCTTCTGTGCTCACTATCCCTGTTTACCTTTACCTATTTTAGGCTGGAGAATAGGGAAAGGGGAAGGTTATGCAGACATGGAATATGCCATGATGGTGTCAATGGGAGCAGTGCAGGAGGATACACCTGTAATTACAGTTGTGCACGACTGTCAGGTAAGTTAAAACATGCATACTCAAGTGACAAGTCCAAACCATGGGATACTGAGTGTTTGGGTCTCAAGAAGAGGCTTGGAATGCTTGGTGTGGCTCTTTACTTTGCTGCTGCCATTGTCACTGGCATTGCCATAGACACAATGTCTCCATTGTGAGACATCAGAATGGTTCACAACTAGGTCGATTTGTTTTTAACTGCTTACTAACCTCTTGTTCTTTGTAGGTTCTTGACATAGCAGAAGAGCTGCTTGGTGATCATGATTTAACAGTGGATTATATACTCACTCCAACAAGAACTATCAAAACTAATTGCAAACGACCAAAACCTCAGGGAATAATGTGGCACAAGGCAAGTTACCTCTGCTAATTACAGTTCACTGGTACCAACATTCTGTTAAGTCTCCCTTTTTTACTTACAAACACTTACTGTACTGGAAATACTTAGAAAAGGAGCAAATGTGTTTGTCAAATGAGACAAACCAGCATCTGTGTTCAGTGTTTTAAGTGGTAATAGTGAGGAGGAGAAGGACATTACTGAAGCTGAGGCTGCTGTATGAAATGGATTAGAGGGTGAGAGCCTCTGGAAACATCATTATCTATCAAATCCAGGGGGGATTTTAAGACAGGCATCATTTCTTGTAGTTGTTTGTGGTTTAATAGTCTGTGTAAGTCTGGGGGCTTTTCCACCTTTTGTGTTTCATTCCTCAGTACTCATTCAAATGGACTTTGGTCATTTTCTGCAGACAGTCCCACAGAGCTTTCTGTGGAATGGATGGGATATGTGCTGCTGCTGCTCTAGTTTTGAAAGGACAGTGTGACCTGGTGGCTGGTACATTGCTGGTTGTTACATAGTGGATGGATTGAATTAACTCCCAAAGGATAGATGGATTTTTGGCTGGAGTTCCTTTTCAAGTGGAGGAATACTGACTGGATACTGCTTTACACCGTGAATCCTTGCTCACTGATAATTACTGCTGTAGCCCAAGACTGCCAAAAACATTCAGCAGATTCACAAATGCTTTCAGAAAAACATTAAGTGAATTGTTTTACTGGAAATTCATGCTGGGAAAACTTGGTCATTAGATTTTCATTCCTAAAAGCATCCAGTGAGGGAGCAGACACAATCCTACATGACTGAGTAACAGCAGGGGACACTGGAACAAGGAACAGTATATCCATGTCTGAGGAATCACTAGGGATTACTTCTAGGGAAATCAAGAGTTGTTTAGGTACTTGCCAACAGGCTTGAAGAGTTAAATGTGTTAAGGTAATGTATCTACAACAAACAATTCGAGCCAGTACTATTTTTATGGTGGGAGAGTATTTTACCCTGCCTGTGGTTGAGGGTTTGAGGTTAGAAATAAATAAATAAAGGCTCTCTGTCTGCACTGAAACATTTTTTCCATTGAATTATTTTTGAGTCATAACTTTTGCAGGATATTATTGAAAGTAATTGTTTTGAGGGCCTACCCCTAGTGCTCCATCCATTTTGCCAACATACTTTTGATTGCAGTCTGTCTGTCTTGGTGTCAGGCTTCAGTCTCAGTAAGTGGCCTTGCTAACACTTTTTTTTTCCTCCCCTTTCTTTTTTTTTCCCCCCCCTGTCTGGTTCCTTTTTAGCAGGGACATTTTTCAAAGCTCTCTTGCAGGGGCTGTTGAGTTCCTATGAAATGTTTGCCACGAGAAGTCAGTCAGTGCCAAGTGTTGTATCAAATTCGGTGTTACTTTTGCATTTATTTGCTTCTCGAGAGAAAAAGTCCACATCAATATTACATGCCTCAAACTAATGAAGTTATCTCCCACAGCTCTACAGTAATGATAGTGTCTGAAAAGTAGAGCTCTCTCTGAATGTTCTGCAGAGAACTTTCCCTCAGAACAGGCTGTATCACACAACTGACCCTTTATTTGAGTATTTCAACCTAAAACTGCTTTTGGCTGTCCTTTGATAACAGCGTTGGAGAACACAAGACAGGGCAAGGATAACTGTGGCTTTTCTGTTGTTTGGGGTCAAGAACAAAGTGCTGTGTCTATATGAAGAAGAATTACTTTGGCATTATTCTTTCACAGGGAGATGAACAATTTGTCTACATTCAGTTTGTGCTTGAGGTGGGAACTTTGTTCAGCTCTTGCACAGAGTGCCTTGGAACTGGGAGGTCTAGATAATTGGCAGGGTGTTAAGAATGCAGGATTTGATACGGGCTATTTAACTGTTTGTCCTTTGGCTTTTCCTGGCTGCTTCTACATCCTTTTCTCTACATCCTTTTCTCCTTCAAATCCTGGCTTTACTGATGCATTCCTGTTGCTCAGAGCACAACTAAATGAACCAAGAGGCAGCAAGTAAATAAATTACCCACTTCTAAATATGGTATTTTGTCAACAGTAAGGAGCTTAGCTTCATTGTTAAGATGTGTGATGGCCAAAACACATTGCAAATAAGTTCATCCTTCAGGAACGTGGCTGGGTCAAGCCAAGACAGTGATTTAAGAACTTTAAATTAAAGGTGTTTGCAAACACAGGATTACAGCTGAGCATTGTGGTAAAGGATGTGCTTTCCCAAAGCTCTTAGGGTAGAGAGCCATCATTACATATACTCTGTTTTCAGCTCAAAAGAGGTAAGAAAGTACTTACAACAAACACAATGCATGTCTCCAGGCTGGATTTCTGTGCTCAGAGAGGTTCTGCATTTTCCTGGAGTTCTTATGTTTTTGTTAGCTCTGTGCTGGCTAGGAAAGAAGTAGATATGGGGATGGGGTAAATAGGTGTTCCTCTGTGGGTAAATGATTCCCTTCTCGAGGGACTGACATGACTTGCCCTCAGTTGCCTTCCTTCAGTTCACCTCAGTGCAGCATTTCCAGCTGAGCTATTTCTTGCTGTTGAGGCAGTGTGTTCTTCCAAACAGGAAGAGGTGAATTACTTGCTGTGATTTTTATTTTTCTTTTTGTTACAGATTTGCTGATTAAAAAAAACTTTCAAAGAAGTACCCTATCAATACCAAAGAAGTATTATCAGTACTAGGCACTCTAGAACACATCTGAATACCAAGGTCGTGCTGGAGTGTGTCTGTGAGTAGGTTTTCTGCAGCTGAGTTCAGAGGTTTGAGAAACAAGTGTGTACTCTTAGAGGACAGAAGGAGCTGTGAGGAGTTGAGCACTCTGGAAAACTTTATTTGGATACCACTGGAGAATTATTTGGCTCCATCTATATTGAAAATCTAACCCATTGTTTCTGGGAACTCTAAATTGATGAAAAAAACTGAACTTCCTCATTTAGTATTTTGTATGGGTAGCTGTGATCTTTATCTGTGACACTGCCTATTAGTCACAATTACAGAATAGAATCACAGAATCATTTGGTTGGAGAAGACCTTCAGTATCATTGAGTTCAACCATTCTCTAACTCTACTAAGTCTGGTGCTAAACCATGTCCCTCAGCACCACATCTCTGCAGGGATGGGGATTCAACCATCTCCTTGGGGAGCCTATTCCAGTGTTTGAGAACCCTTTCAGCGAAGAAGTTTCTTGTAATGTCAAACCTAAATCTACCCTGGGGCAACTTGAGGCTGTTTTCTCTTGTCCTATCACTTGTTACTTGGGAGAAAAGACCAACCCCCACCTGGCTCCAAGCTCCTTTCAGGGAGTTGTCGCAAGCCAGAAGGTCTCCGCTCAGCTTCCTTTTCTCCAGGCTGAGCAACCCCAGTTCCCTCAGCTGCTCCTCACAAGACTTGTTCTCCAGGCCCTTCACCAGTTCATTGCCTTTCTCTGGACCTGCTCCAGCACCTCAATGTCTTTCTTGCAGTGAGGGCAAAGCGGTGAGGATTATGTAGTTAGTAGCAGTGAGGATTCTGAAGTTATTTGTGCTGCGCTTGTTTTAAATTGACACTATACAGACCAATTAAAATATTTGGGGTCATGAAGAGGGAAATGAGAACAGTTGGTGGAAAAATCACTGTGTTGTAGCAAGCATTTCCTTCTGGTTTTTAAATCATTCTTTTGCTGAGAATTTTATAGAAGTAGGAAAAGATTTTTCCTGAACTGAACTGAACTGAACTGGGGGGAATCCCCAAGTCTACTGTTGAGAGAGTTGAGTATGCAGTGGCAGAGAGGGAAAGGATCTGACAACAGCAGCTCCTGATCAGTGACTGAATATTGGAAAGTAAAAGGGCCTTGTTTTACAGCTCTGAAAAGTCACACATTCAGTCTGGAGAAACCTTCAGCAGGGACACAGCATTGCTATCAGGAGAAAATTGCTGTTAGTGTAGCCAGGGTTTGGGTTTGCTCTATTTTTCTGGAGGGATTATGTGAGCAGGGCATGCTTCCACGTGAGGTTAAACATCTCAACACCTTTGCAAATCTGACCCTTGCAGCAGAGTCCATGGAATCATTTCTCTGTTGATGGATTCCAAATGTGGGTTGCATAAGTTTTTCCTGAGGGACACCAGCAGACTTCGTGGGCTGCCAGCTCAGTATGCCCTCCGATTGCGTGCACATATTTGGACATTTTGTACAAATGAATGATAGAGTGTTCAACTCTGCTGGCCCGTCCGAGCTCCCTTGGCTTTGTCTCTGCTTTAAACCCCTCTGAGCTCACTGTTCCTACAAACAAGCATCTGAGCAAGGGGACAACACAGTAAGTGGGCTCTATCCTTGAGCCAGCCTTGGGTCAGAGACCCTTCACGGTAGCCAAAGATTCATCTTTCCAACACCTTCCAGCCTTACTACTTGGAAGGACCAGTGATCTACTGCACTAAAGGCTGCTTGGTCTTGTGGCAGCCTTCCAGGGCAGGGCAGCAGCAGCAGCAGCATCTGTCTCCATCTTGAGCCACATGTTGGTGTGTGCAGATGGGCAGCTGTGTGAAGCTGAATTAAATAGCAGCCCTCTCCAATCCATAGCTGTCCTTCCCTCATCTGCCCTACATCAGCCTCTGCTGCCAGGGAAATCACAGTAGTGTTTGACTTGGCCTGCTCTGTATCAGGGGTCAGCATTACTCATTCTGTCAGAGGACAAACACATCTTTCATTTTCCCCAGGAAAATATTGAAAGTGGCTACGTTAACTGTTCCGGAATAACAGAGGTGGAAGAGGGCCCTGACATTCCAGCAGGGACGTTGCAGAAGTCCATCTGCCACTACGCTGCCTTGGGACCAAACCAGGTGTCATGAGAGTGGATGCTCAGGGCTAAGTGCTGGGAGATTTGTGTTGGCACTCAGCATCCAAGACTCTGTTTTCTTCAGGTTACTGTCAGAAAGGGGCCACATTTCCCTTCTCAGCTCTTTTCCCATAGCCCTGTAATTGTGTGCCTGAAGAATTCATCTATCCTGCTGTCCTTTTCCCTAAGGCTCTCCCAGCTATGGCAGGGAGTAGGCAGGATTGTTAAATGATTAATTGCCTTTAATGGAGTTATTTTTAACCTGAATCACTTCAGTTACTGAGTTTATAGCACAGGCCCACAAGCACTTCTGTTGGACAACCCCAGAGGGCTGAAGTATGGAGCTGGCCTGGGAATTGGTGGTCAAGGAATAATAGGAAACTTGTTCATCTGGTTCTGCTGCCAAAGACAATCGTTTAGCTAAATCCCAACGCTCAATACAAAGTTTACAAACACCAATAAATGGTTTGGCCTTGACTTTATAGGCATGGGGGAGCAAGGGAAGGAGCTTCCACTGCTGGGTTTGTCCAGGTCTACAGAACTGGATCAACCCCACTTGGGGTGGAACCCAAGTCTCTGTGTCCTGGCCTAGCCTACAGCAGTAGGCAAAGCTAAGGAGGAGAGACCGGCCGGCGCAGGACCAAGAAACGTGCAGCGTGTTTGAAAGAGAGGAGGAATATCTTTGGCCTCTCTCCATGTGGAAATAAATCACTGCAGTCCTCCTCAGCTCACAAGACAAAAGAAACTTTTTGCATGTTCGTAATTAGCAACACATTGTACTACCACAGAGTTCTTTTGTTTGCTGTTTTGCAACAGAGCAGAGCAAGCTTTTTCCTCTCCTCTGCCACCCACTGCCCTCCTTGCCCTTTTTGCTCTCACCCTCTGCACCCCAAAAAAGGTAGTGAATCAGTGTTGAATTGAAACTCTGAAATCCCCAACTGAGTTTCTGCCTTTCCTCAGCATAAAAGTAGGGGGTGATAAAGATTTGGAAGGTTTGGCCTAGCTGAAAGGCTCTAGACCCTGGGGAAAACAGCCCCTAAGGTAAATCCTCTGTCTCTCTCTTGTGGCAGAAGGACAGCAGCTGATGGTGTCAGAACTTGTCTAATGTAGGTTTGTTTTTTTACAGAATGTTTTCTGTTACAAGAAAATGTAAGTGCCAAATTATCTGCCTGTGTTGCTTTGGTACTGTAAGGGCTACTTACATCTGCACGGGGCTGGACTGAAGGTAATGGTAGGTTCACCTCATGGTGGTGTTTGATGAGCAGAGCTTCAGGCATTACAGAAAACAACAGTTAATTACAAAGACACATGCTGCTGCTGTAACTACATCTTCCAGGGCTTGCATGGAGCCTGAAGGAGTAGCTCCAAGAGCTTCAGATAGATGCCAATGAACTACTGGTCACCTTAGTGAGAAGAGAGGCCATGTTGAAGTCTCCTAGAGAATATGCTGACCCCTTCATCATCTAAATCCTCTCCTTGGTTTGTCCTTGTAAGTCTTGGAGTTCCAGAGCTTATCCTCTGGGTGCCCATTACTCTGGTTTCCACATCTACAAAGTGGTGAGGATTTGCCCTCGTGGTAGCATTGATCTTTCTAACTAAACACCCAGCCCATGCCTCGGGAACTGAGTGTAATTTCAGGGTGAAAGGAACTGTATATGCACTTGATAAAAGATTGAGGCTGTGCTTTGGACTCAGGAGTGATTAGTTGCATGAGAATAGAAAAATGTTTTTCCTGTTTGGTTTAATTAGCATAGAACTTACATTTCACACAGGGACTTGACAGAGGACAACAAATGTTCCTAATGGTTGGCCAGTAAAAACAAAGTAAGATGGCTTCAGCTGTTGGTTTGATGTTGTATTGCCCAGGGAAGGGGAGTTTGCTGTCAAACACAGCACTTGGAATTCTTGGCTGGGAAAAACAGATCAGTCCAAGAATCCACGGAGCAGTAACTCTTCAAAATCTGAAAGTGACATGTACCTTTCGGAGTGCTAAAGCTCCCAGAGCCCCAGAGGAAGTCCTTGCCTCTCTGTACTGGCTGAAATTGTTCTCAGTCTTTGTTTGCTTGTTTGAAGGACCTGATCCCAAACACCTTGACTCTGAGTCTGAGGTTTGGCAGAATGAAAGTGGCCTCTGCCCATATCAGTTAGTCCAATTCTGCTCTTTGGTGTTATATTAACAAGATAGACATAGAACAGGCTTTGTGTGAGTTACATTTTTATTTAGTTTCAGCCTGAAATAAAGCTTGCTTTTCTGCTCCTCAGAAGAGGAGCCCTGGAAATGCTTCTGTTGACTGACTTTCATGTCACCTAAACCTAATGTTTTCCTCCAGTCACTTCAGAGCTGGACTCTGCTCCTTAGAGTTTTGTGAAGTTTAGACCTTATGGGGTGCAGCCAATCCAAACTCAGTCTGTAATTGTAGCCACCAGGAATTCACGGGCTCAGAGGTGTGAGTGGTCTGAGCAGGGAGATCTGTAGGCATAGTCTGGCCAGAGTATGCTGGTATTAGTCCAGCGCAATGAGTGGCTCGCTCACACTGTGTGGGCTACTAGCTTGGGTCTCTGGTAGATCAGACATCACTTCCCTAGGCTCTGTTTTACTCCCTAAATTCAAGAACTGGATCTTGTGTTGATGGATGCTCTGTTTGCCCAGCAGCCAAGTACGAATTATTCCTCCTTCTAACTGCAGTCTGAAAGCCAAGAGCTAGACCACATGAGCGAGGGAACCACTGCATTTCCTGCCAGTCACCGAGTGCAGCCTGGGGCATCTCAGGCCTGAGATGGATGGGCTTCAGCTGCTGAGAGGAAGAGCCTGTCCAGAAAAGCTGCCTGTGAACTGGGAGTGGGTGGAAGGGACAGAGGATTCACAGTTTGGAAGTGTAGTGTCCAGGCTCTCTTCCGTTCTGTGATCCAGCCCAGCAGACTGATGTGGGATCTGATGAGTAGCTGCGGGTGGTGTGTGAGGTCAGATGACAAGAGGGAGGCTGTGGGGATGTGCCACAAGCAGAGAACGTGCCTCCAGCTGGGCCCACACTTGGAGGAGCCTCGCTGCAAGGCACGCTCCCCAGCTGCAAACTTCACACCATCAGCCCTCCCCATTGTATGACCCAGCCTACAGAATATCCTGTTTTGAGAGGAAAAGAGCACAAGGAGGTCTGTGGAATGAAGAGTGTCTGGTGAATTGTAGGCATGTGAGATTCTGCCAGAGCAGGAGTGCAGGCCCTTGGTCAAAGCAAATATTAAAGGATAACAATGGGAATGCAAATCTGAAAGTGCTCTGATAAATAAATGTCAGAACAGAATAGTTCTGAGTTTGGTTTTGATTTTCCTGCTGGATCTGCAGTGTGCTACTTGCTTAAAGAGTTACTAATGTTTATTTTTGTCCTGCAGTGTGTATTTAGGGAGCAATTTCAGAATCAGGCCATTAATTAGTAACGTTGTGAATGCTCTGGCACTCCAAATGGTAGCAGTATAACGAGGTTCCTCTCATTTTCTGGCACGTGGGGTCCTGATGGCCGTCCTCCTTTTGTGGAAGGCAAGAAATCTCATCATTGTATCTGTCTTCCTCCTTTTTAGGTCAGCTATGAGATGCTGGAAAAAATCCCCATCCTGAAGAGTCTTCGATACAGAGAGAAACAGGCTGGCAAGGACGTTGCCCTCAGAGATGAACGCTCAGACGTGGCAAATGCCACCAGACCCGCGGCATTCGATGAGATGGCGACAGCTGAAGATGTGAGACCTCAGGCTGCTACAGGCTCAGCTCAACTAGGACCACGCTCTGTTGAAAGCGATGCTTTAAGTCCCAGCTTAGAGGGATCTGGCAGGCTAACTACTGTGTATGTGGGGAACATACCTCCCAGCCTACGAGTGAGCGAGCTGAAATGCGCTTTGAGGAAGTTCCACGCAACTCCTTTACGACTGAACTGGCAAGGAGCACAGCACAGGGCTTTCCTTGATTACAAGGATAAAGCAGCTGCAGCCAGTGCTGTATCCTCTTTGAAAGGCTTGAGCCTCAGGGGTAATACTCTGCGAGTTGAGCTGGCCAAGACTCAGAGAAACAAAGGGCAAGGAGAAATCGATAGTGAGAAATGAGCGTGAAAGGGGGGTGGGGGGTGGGGGTGGAAATAAGCTTGCATTGCTTTGTGGGAAGCCAGCCTAAACTTCCACGGATATTAGTGCATCCTCTGCTTTCTGCAGGCTCAACAGCAGTGCAGAAGCCAGCTCTTCAAGCAAATGAGGTGTGCATCTCACAGCTGGCTTGCCTCCCTCATTCCTGCACTTGTACCTGCAAAGTGTGTTTGTCAAGACGATGACAGAGGGGTCGTTTCTCTAAAGGCTTACACACAAAGTACCCACACTCTGTCTGTTTGTTTTTCACTGCCTGTAGGTTGATTTGCTGTTCAGTGGGGATGTTTGTTTGGCCTGGCTCAAAACCCTGCCCCTCAGTAGCTGAATGTAGCGAGGTGGTTATGTTCTGTCGTCTGAAGGTTGTACCTGTATATTTGTACTCCTGAGCTTAAAAGCCAGCAGCAGAAAATTATCTCTTATGGTTTACAATTCTGCTGACTAAAAAAATTGGGACTTTTCAGCATGTTTTTCATAAGGAAAAGCTACTTTTTTTGTGTGCAATGGAAACACTGCTCAGCCACTGAGTCCTGCTAATAGCTGCTAACATCAGGTGGAAGGGGTGGAGCCCCTTTCTCAGCTTAATTTTAATTCAGTACTTTATAAACCTATTTCTTATCAGTTTGGCAAGGGAAAGTGAAGACTTTTCTCCAGAACACTTGGTGCCTTTTTCCTGGATGCAGATAACTGTAAAATAAATGCTCTTCTTGCTTGTCTTGTCTCTTACAACTTGACGTGATTCCATCGCCTCTGTGAAAGGACATTAATCGTTGCAGTGGAAAGAAAAAGCAGATCAGAACTCGGGGGTGACTTGTAGGGAGCTGCCTGAAAAGTTGCTGGAGATCACAGCAAAGCCCCTTCCTGCTGGGCCTTTGTCACCACCAGCAGGATCTTCCTGCACCCACCACATCAGGCAGCAGTAAGGGTCAGACAGCAGCACTGTCAGAGCGCTATCAATTACTATCTTGAGCAGTGAGATTTGCACACATGTGAACATTGGCCTAGAGTGTATAGGAAAATGATTGTTTATTGTGTGCAGCTTCTATTACATCTTTCCCCCCCTGCTTTCAGTTTCCTATTCCTGAAAAACAAGTTGAATTTTGGCTGAACCATCCTCTCTAAAACAGAAGCACTTTTGCCATCGATGCTGGGCATGTAGTCAAAGTAAGCATCTAAATGGATATTTTTTGAAGTATGAGCTGGAAACTGTTTTTTAGCCAGAGGGTACTGTTAAGTATATTTTAAGCATGCTGTTATGCATCAAGGGTCAGGCATTTTCTACAGTATTAAATGCAAAGTTCTCATCGTTAGCATGGACAATAACCCCATGCAGTGCTACAGGCTGGGGTCAGGGTGGCTGGAGAGCAGCCAGGCAGAAAGGGACCTAGGGATACTGGTTGAACATGAGCCAGCAGTGTGCCCAGGTGACCAAGAAGGCCAATGGCATCCTGGCCTGTATCAGGAGCATTGTGGCCAGCAGAAGCAGGGAAGTCACTGTGCCCCTGTACTCAGCACTGGTTAAACCACCCCTTGAGTACTGTGTCCAGTTCTGGGCCCCTCAGTTTAGGAAAGATGTTGAGTTGCTGGAACATATCCAGAGAAGGGCTACAAAGCTGGGGAGGAATTTGGAGCACAAGCCCTATGAGGAGAGGCTGAGGGAGCTGGGGTTGCTTAGCCTGGAGAGAAGGAAGCACAAGGGAGACCTTCTTGCTCTCTACAACTACCTGAAGGGAGGTTGTAGCCAGGTGGGGGTTGGTCTCTTCTCCCAGGCAACCAGCACCAGAACAAGAGGACACAGTTTCAAGCTGCACCAGGAGAGGTTTAGGCTGGATGTTAGGAAGAAGTTCTTCACAGAAAGAGAGATTGGCCATTGGAATGTGCTGCCCAGGCAGGTGGTGGAGTCACCATCACTGGAGGTGTTTAGGAGGAGACTGGATGAAGCACTTGGTGCCATGGTTTAGTTGATTAGGTGATGTTGGGTGGTAGGTTGGACTTGATGATCTCAAAGATCTTTTCCAACCTGGTTAATTCTACTCTATCCTCTGCAGAGAGGGGCTAAAGGAGAGTGTTTCCTCAGCTTCTTGTAAAGTCCCACAAAGGAAAGGCTGCTGAAAAATGATAGTGCAGTGCTCTAAAATACTCTCTTTCTTCCCCCAGCTCAAAGCTGTTTTCAGTATCACTTAGTCTGAATTAAAACATGAGCGCTGCACAGTCCTCTGCATCTTGTCTGGGCAGTTGAGCACTTCAAGGGGAAGAGTCAGGGGTTATGTTACTACTTAAACATACTCATTACATCATGAGCTTGGAAAGTGGAGGAAAGAAAAGCAGAAAAATAATTATACATCACTGCCTTTCCTTCCAAATGGTGGCAAATTAAGTAATGTGATCATCTGATGTTATTTTTGATTCTTGCAATGCAGCTTGCCTTGGTGAAGATGCCCAGGTGACCTTAGCAGTTGAAAAGGAGTTACTCTGCCAATGAAAACTTCCAACACCAGATCAAACCAGCACTTTCTTCTCAAATTTGTGGGAATTTCACCCTCTACCTTCTTTCCTTTCTTAGCATGTGAAGTTTTGCTGCAGATATGTTTACATGATAGGTAAATGTGTTACATTTTCTCTCAACACTGTGCAGTAAGGGGCTGGTTTTGGCTGGACAAACACATCTGGATTATTTTCTGTTTGCAGTTGTGGTTCTGCATGTAACCCACAGGCTGTGCTAGGTCTGCATCCAGGTGGGCAGATCACAGTATCACAGTATCACTAAGGTTGGAAGAGACCTCAAAGATCATCGCGTCCAACCTGTCACCACAGACCTCATGACTAGACCACGGCACCAAGTGCCACATCCAATCCCCTCTTGAACACCTCCAGGGACGCTGACTCCACCACCTCCCTGGGCAGCACATTCCAATGACCAATGACTCTCTCTGTGAAGAACTTTCTCCTCCCCTCGAGCCTAAACTTCCCCTGGCACAGCTTGAGACTGTGTCCTCTTGTTCTGGTGCTGGTTGCTAGAGAGAAGAGTCCAACCCCTTCCTGGCTACAACCACCTTTCAGGTAGTTGTAGAGAGCAATGAGGTCACCCCTGAGCCTCCTCTTCACCAGGCTAAACAATCCCAGCTCCCTGAGCCTCTCCTCATAGGGCTGTGCTCAAGGCCTCTCCCCAGCCTTGTTGCCCTTCTCTGGACACGTTCAAGAGTCTCAATGTCCTTCCTAAACTGAGGGGCCCAGAACTGGACACAGGACTCAAGGTGTGGCCTAACCAATGCAGAGTACACGGGCACAATGACTTCCCTGCTCCTGCTGGCCACACTATTCCTAATGCAGGCCAGGATGCCATTGGCCCTCTTGGCCACCTGGGCACACTGCTGGCTCATGTTTAGGCAGCTGTCAATCAGCACCCCCAGGTTCCTCTCTGTTTGACAGCTCTCCAGCCACTCTGACCCTAGCCTGTAGCTCTGCATGGGGTTGCTCTTCATCTCTCTTCCAGCCTCTCCCTTTTTTCTCCCTCATGTATCATGAGGCCACATTTCCCAGTGCTACCTAATACCTTGTTACTTTCTCAGTAGGGAGTTAACCATCCAAACCACACTATGGAGAAGATAACTAGACAGAGGTATGTAGCTGTAGTTAGAGAAGAGAAATAATTACTTAGGCTTCAGCACCACTCATTAGCATTTTGAGTGGACAGGAATAATGATATTGATGCTATGATAATTGTATTTCCAACTTTACAGTTCATTTTTTGATCCAGGTTGTTAATAAATGACAAAGTTTTTTGGTCCTCACCATCTTAAAGTCATTAAAGAGTGGTTTTTATCCAAAGTGGCAACAGCTCCAGGTCTGTTTGGCAGCCTGGTGCAAATCCATCTGCATGAGCAGCTTCAGCACTTTGGTAGCTACTGAAGTCCAAGTTCATTTCTGTCATCTCTGCTTCAAAAGCAACAACCTACACAGGGAAGGAATTGGTAGAGGCAGCTGTTGAAAGCCTGAGGCTGCAGAAGGCTTGCCAGGATTCAGAGCTTCTGCAGAGATTTTGTAGGAAGGGGTTGCATGGAGGCAAATGAGTCATATGTGGATACTACCTTGAGGTTGCTGTAAGATTCTCACAGGGAAGATAAAAGCTTAAGTATTTACATTCTACAGCAAAGCTGTTCTGTGAGCTTACCTGTGAGTAGGAGGGTACAAGATCATGCCTTTGGAAAATGCATCCTGTTTCCCAGGGGGCAGGACTGGATTCAGTTTTGTTCACCATTTTCATCAACAACCTGAATGAAGGGACAGAGTGACCCCTCAGGGAACTATTGAAGAGAGTCCAGCAGAGGCTATGAGGATGCTCAGGGGACTGGAGCATCTCCCTTAAAAAGAAAGGTTGGGAGACCTGGGGCTGTTTAGCCTGTAGAAGAGCAGACTAAGAGGGGATGTTCTTAACAGGCAGCAAGAGCTAAAGGATGAGAGGCAAGAGGATAGGGCTAAACTCTTTTCAGTGCTGCCCAGTGACAGGACAAGGAGCAACAGCATAGACTGAAACCCAGGAGGTTCCACCTAAACAGAAGGAGACAATTATTTGCAGTGAGCGTGCTGGAGCCCTAGAGCAAGCTGCCCAGAGAGGTTGTGGAGTCTCCTTCTCTGGAGAGATTCCAAACCCACCTGAACACTCTGATCCTGAGCATCTGGCTGTAGGTGACCCTGCTTTAGTAGGGACACTGGACTAGATGTTCTCCTGAGGTCCCTTCCAACCCCTGCCATGCTGTGAGTCTGTGATGTACCAAGACAGCAAGAGCTGGAGCCTGTCCACCCTGAAGTCAATGCAGTTTCTGTCGTGGACAGTGAGGGAAGCTGTGACAAGGATGAAGCCCTTCCTGCAACTCTGGAAGTTGCTCCTCTGTAGCTGAAAGACATTTCAATGCAGGATGCTAAATTGCTGTTTAATGAAATAATGCAAGCCTGCTCAAGGCACACGCCTTCATAGCCTTCTGGTGTCTTGAGCTCTATGATGTGGATTTTTTCTTGTGGGCTGACCAAGTTCATACTTGAGGAAACAACAGATTTTGACGAAAAAGTGAATGGGGCAGCCTGTGTGTCTCTTAGATCTATTGTTTCAGGCTCTCTGCATGCTCAGGAAGACGTTGGTTATACATGAGTCACTTCTGACTTTTCTCTCAATCCACAAAACTCTCAAATACAATAAATTTTAGTGAAACCTTGGGCTCTGGTCTCATGATGAAACTCGAGGAACTGAAGCCTGCTTATGCTTTACTTTGGCCCAGATCAAGACTAAGCAAGATCTTTTACTGACTATCAAACCTTAAAGTTCATGCCCTGTTGGATTTATAGTCTGAATTAACAAGCTTTAAAGATGAGAACCTTTACTTAGGTAATAATTCTTCATTTTGGACCTCTTGCAGCTGTGGCCCTACTGTTAGCACAGTGGATTGAACTTGGTTATGTCTAGATACAGTTTGTGCCTCTCACCTCAGGTGAATACTGGTCCTTACCTCCCCTCTTTCTTGCTGTGAAGCACCAGTTTAGGACTTCAGAGGTCTCAGTGCTTCAAGTCAGTCCTCTGAAATGGCCTTTGACTGCTTATGCCTGGACCAGTGGGGAGAAGTAACTTTAAGCACTTAATCTTCAGTCTCTTCTTGTAAGGACATTCTTTCCTCTCAAGAATCTCATGCTAAAACCATCTACAGTGACAAAGAAGTGCCTGGACCCTGCAGAAAGGTCTGAAATGCTGGTGATAGATGAGTAGTCTGTTTTTAATAGGGAATGAAGTGATCCCTAACGCAGACTTGAGTTTAGCTCACTTGCAGCAGCAGAGAAGCCGACGTTTCACTGCTGTGTGATGAGAAGAAACGTTCAGCAGTACAATGGGAAATACTTTACTAAGCCAACTTTGTTCAGAAGTAATTAAAAATGAGGCCTTTCTATTCTCTGCGCAGCCTGATGTCCTCGCTTGTCATGTGGCTGGGCGCATTCTTTCCAGCTCCTTTCATGGCACAAACAAGTCGGGATGTTGTTATTGCACACCCCTGGTTTTGAGGGTTCGGTGGGGAAAGATGCTGAACAGCTCCAGAGGCTGAGCAGTGTGAGCAAACCCAGCTCTGCTCTCCTGGCAGCTGGGAGGGTGTGGGATCCAGCAGGGACCACCCTAGGTGTCATGTGACCCCCTCTTCCTACCCTCACTTATGGGAGAGCAAACAGCACAGGGTGAATAGAGCCTCTACCAGCTCCTTTCAGCTGGAGAACGTGGTCACTTCAGAGGGGATTTGCCTTTGTTGAATGATGTTAGTCACAGCGTGGTGTGTGGCGCAGAGCAGTGAGGCAAGAGGGTAATCTGTTACCAATAAGCGCGAGGTGGCCAACTGCCACTCGGCGCTGAAAACTATACAATCATTAGGGTTTTCCTTCAGACAGCTATGTCCATGCGTTTCCTGGAACGAGGACAAGGCCACACAGCTTCAATCCACTAAGACAACAGCCAGTAAACAAGCCATGCTGCTGTGTAGTCTTCCCTTGAGTGACAAGAGTCAGAGATTGTTGGAGAGACAAAGGGGCAAAATAATCCTACCCTTAGGATGCGAAGGGGGTAGAGCCCTCTCATGGGTCCCACAGCCAGGTCTTCATCCAGCCCTCCAACATCTCTGGACCCATAGAATCATAGAATTGTTAGGGTTGGAAGGGACCTCAAGGATCATCCAGTTCCAAGCCCTCCTGTCATGGCAGGGACACCTCACACTAGATCAGGCTGCTCACAGCCACATCCAGCCTGGCCTTAAAAAACTCCAGGGATGAGGCTTCTACCACCTCCCTCCCTGTCCCAGTGTCTCACCACCCTCATGGGGAAGAACTTCTTCCTGACATCCAGTCTGAATCTACCCACTTCTATTTTTGTTCCATTCCCCCCAGTCCTGTCATTACCTAACACCCTAAAAAGTCCCTCCCCAGATTTATTGTAGGCCCCCTTCAGATACTGGAAGGCCACAATGAGGTCTCCCTGGAGGCTGCCTTATCGGTCCCTGCTGCCTCCAAGAAAGCAGTCTTCAAGGACAGAGCCTTTAGCTTATCTTTGCAGACCAATAAAGTAGGTCAGAAAAGGGATGGTTAAATACTCTCTTCAAGTTATGGCTTCTTTTTTTTTCCATTTCATCATCTTCTCTTGCTCCAAAAGGAGAACCAACTGGTATGTAGAAGAATGTTGTTGTTGAGAACTCTAGCACCAGAGCTGCATTTTCCTCTGAGTGTAGCAAGGGGCAAGGAAGGAAGAGGAAAAGCATGCAGCGGGTCTGGCTCTAGAGGAAACATCTGTGGCTGTGGCCAGGTTACTCTAGCAGACATGTCCCTCTGTGAGGTAGGCAGTTGTGTCTGAAGGACTTTATTTCCTCATTGCCATCTATTAAATATTATCTCCCTCCAAGAAAAGTGCACCATTTCCCATGCTTTCGTGGGTAATGTCCGTGAGGGCTGCTATAAACATCATGAAACGTTTCCCTGCCCCTGCACTGACATAGGTATGAAAGTCACTGCTTTTCATCTTACAAAGCCCTGCAGAAATGTTTAGGGTCGTGTATCCTGCCATTGTTCTGGGCTGGGCATCCCACTGAAGTCACAGGGAGAAATGAGTTCAGGATATGGATCTATCTAGTCAATCTTTACTGTGGCCCTGGTAACATCCACTTTTTACAGATGTGGGAAAAGGAGGAAGGTAGAGATGGCTCCTGACAGACTAGATCCAACTGGTGATTCCTACCACTGCAGAAAACAACTAGAGAGAACAGACTAGAAACTCATCAGAAGGGTGAGGGTGATAAGGCACTGGAACAGGTTGTTCAGAGAAGTTGTGGAGGTTCCAAGCCTGCAAATATTCAAAGCCAAGTTGGATGGGGCTTTGAGCAACCTGGCCTAGTAGGAGATTTTTCCTGCCTATGACAGGGGAGTCAGTACCAGAGGATCTTTAAGGTCCCTTCCAACCCAAACCATTCTATGATTCTATGAAAAGCACTCAGCAAAACCATCCCATAGCATGGTGGTCCTTGGCACCTGATGTCCCAGATGGCACCCTGTTGCTTCCCAACAGGGAGCTGCAGCATTGTGGTTGCTCCACCCATACCCCAGCCAGCCCTCCTGTGGCTGGGAAGCAGATGATCCTGCAGGTCCTTGTGATCCGGTAGAACATTCCGGTCAAGGCACCCCACACAAGCCTCTTTCCAGTCCAGGCATATAAACTGCTGGGTTTCACCCTGCCAAACAAGACATGAACTACAGATTGAGAGATTTCTCTCAAAGCATACCTCCTCCAGAGGTCTGGCAGGTCACATACATGTGTTAAGGTCCACCCATCCCATGCAGAAACACCTGGAGCTAAACCAGGGTGATTTTTCTTAAGGAATAAAGCAAACATACAGGACCCTTAGATGGGAGGAAGAAGAAATTAGAGCAGGGAAAGAAGGGAAACATTCATGAAATGCTGCAAAGGCTTCTACATTTCTAGGCATTAGCATTTCTATTGCTGCCACTCCTTAGTAGTTCTGAGTGAGTAATTGTTCAGACAAGAGCACTACTTACATTTTTCCAGAGGGATATCGTGTTTTCAGAGTGGTTCCAGGCACCTGCACTGCTCAGACTTCGAGGTGTGGTGTTTCTAGCTCTGTGGAGGAGGCGATTAACTTGGGTAGCTGCTCCACAGTGGCTTTGCTTTACCACCACAGAGAAACACAATTGCCTTGGAAAGTTCTGCTCCAATGAATTTTGGTGCTCTTAAGTCCCTGCAAAACTTTCCAGGCCCTGTCATCTTGCTTTCCCAGGTGGATTTGCTTATTTTTTCAGTGATTAGCCTGAAGCTGAGCTGCAGGGCTGCACTTTCTGTGTCGTTTTGGGTCTTTCAGCTGCTGCTTTAGATAAAGAAATGCCTCTTTCAGGCTCATGTATTGACACCAGTCTAAGAAGTTCTGAAGCCAACTGGCACTGCCAGTGTCCCCTCATCTCTTTCCATAATTAAGCAGATAATTTGTCCTCTAGAATCATCATTTGCTCTTTGATATTCATACCAGTGTCCTGCAGGCACACTTAGAGGACTTTCAGGAATCACACACAGAGCCACCATGGTTGAAAATGACCTTTCAGATCATCAAGTCCAACCATTATCTAACTCTGCTAGGGTCACTACAACACCAGATTTCTGAGCACCACATCTAGACAGCTTTTAAATACATCTAGGGATGATAATTCAACCACCTCCCTGGGCAGCCTCTGCCAGTCTTTGGTAACCCTTTTGGTAGAGAAACTTTTCATAATGTCTGGCCTAAATCTCCCCTGTCATCACTTGATGCCATTTCCTCTTCTCCTATCAGTTGTGACTTGTGAGAAGAGACTAACGCCCACCTTATGACAACCTACCTTCAGGTAGATGTAGGGAGCAAGAAGGTCTCCCCTCAGCCTCCTTTTCTTCAGACTAAACAACCCCCAGCCACTCTTCATAAGACTTATTCTTAAGACCTTTCAAGAAGTGGCTGAGAAGAGGAGCTTTATGACACACGAAGGATCTGCATCTCCCTTGTGACAATTTAGCTCATTTAAAGGTTGGAGTTACATTTATCACAAGTTTGGTGGATCAGAGCAACCTGTGATAATGAGAATTGTTTTCAAAGAGCTTGTGCAAAACAGGTCTCCAGCCCAGAAGCTCAAGAGCAGTAAGATTTATTCCATATCTTTCCTTACTAATATTCTGATTTTAGTTTCTTACTAAGCAAGATGAATACTGGCAGTGAATGTTACTTAACAACACAGCCCAGCCTCATGCCTTTCCTCACTTGCTGAGCCAATCTGATAATTGTTTCTATGAATAGCTCCAGCTCACGACTGCAGAGCTGCTGCCTGCACTCAGGGCATCTCCTGCTCATCAGGAGTTCTGCTTTAGCCGGACACAAGCTCACCTGCATCATGTATTCTGTCCCTGAGGGTCACTCCCTGTGACAAAGCTTTGCTGGCAGACATGCAGATGCAAAGCCCACAGAGGCATACCAGCACTGCTTTTTCCTGCAGAGGCTGGGGTCAGGCAACAGTCGTGCTTGGAAATATGCATGGAAAGGAGATAAATGTGCAGGTGTGGTCTTCCAAAAGTATTTCAGTGATGTAGGAGTCAAAAATCTCTGATAAACAACCTCCATAGGTCCTAAGCTTCTTGGAATTGAAGGAGAAATCAGGTACCAAATTATTCTGATGGACCTATGTCTTGACCTGCTAAGAATCTGGTACCAAACTAGAACCTGGCCTTCGAAATACTAGTTTAAGATCCAAGGTGTCTATTCCCACCAGTTATGTCTCTGAAGTTCCCAGTTCTCTGCCAGTCTAAGTAACCAACCCCATCTGAGAGCATTGTGCACTGAGTGTCTGTATTCAGGGGCTACTTCATGCTATCCCAAGCCAAGCGTTCCCATCTGTTCCACCTGAGTGTGGATTAAGCCTGACCCAGAAGCCTTCCATAGATCAGTTTCTCCGGGCGTGTTCCATCACCAAACTTGAAGATGTGATAAACAGACACGCACCTTCAGAGCTCCGCATGCCAGAAGGAGATAAATTAAAAGAACAGAAATTTGTAACACCCACCTCGTGGAGAAAAGATCAAAACCCGCCAGAACCGGCCGCATTTAAAGCCCGATTTGACGAAAATCACGGCCGGGCGAGGAGAGGAAGAGAGGCGCGGGTGGTGCCGGGGCGCTGCCGCCAGGTGGCGCTGCCGACAAGGGAACGGAGACTCCCGCCCCTTTGGCTCCGCCCCCTGGACCTAGGTCCGCCCCCCCCGGCCCCTCCACCCCGGGTCCCCTTAAAGCCCCCCACATATCCCAACCAAACCTTGCTGCCTCTGTCGGGGATCCCTCCAAATCTACTCCCCCCATTTCCCAAGAGGCCCAGGATGCGATAGCTGCCAGGTGCTGCCCCATATAAAGGGCCACAGCTCTCCTCGAAGGACCTCCCTCCCCAAATATGTACCCACCCGAGGACGACCCAGCCCTATCTCTCCTTTTGCACGGGCTTCACAGTGCATGTCCCCACTTTGGAATCTCAGCACGATCCCACGTTTCTTCAAGTTCCTCCACGCAGGACTCTGTGGCCCCTACAAGCAACCCTGGTGACACAAGCCCAAGCACATGTGACAAAGTGACAGCTCTGTGGTAGCCCTGCAAAGATAGGAGGGAGCATGCAGGGAGGGCAGAGGGAAGCGTTGAGACTCACGATGTGCTTCACCGTGCAAACCCTTGATATGACAGCACATGGCCCTGGGGGCAATACACCTGAGAACACCCAGCCCTCCTGAACCAGGGGGACAGCTTGTGCCACATCCAGCTGGAGAAACCAGGCCCTGGAGAAAACTCATGGGCCTGCACAGGGAATCTGCAATAAGAAACTCTTTCCTAGAGTAAAAATGCAAGGGGAAAAAAATGCAAGGGAAATTGTGGTGTCGTGTCATCTACAGACTGAGAAGTGGTTGGATGAGGAGCAGAGAGAAGTTCGCTGATACTGAACTGAACCACAGCAGCTAACCACAGGCAGATCTGGACCATTCCATGAGCAAAACTGCCTTTCCAAGCAAGTCTATTTTCTCATCTTCTCTTACAGGGCTCCAACAGCACTTCTGATCAAGCTTAATTCTCCTCACCTCCTACAAGAGCCCAACCGATCCTGCAAACGTACAAATGAAGCTTACACAAAGGGATCGCTTGTGGTAGCCACTGGGGCAGGGGGGAAGTTTGCCATCCCG
The DNA here is from genome assembly GCF_026170545.1 of Melanerpes formicivorus. Taxonomy (NCBI): domain Eukaryota; kingdom Metazoa; phylum Chordata; class Aves; order Piciformes; family Picidae; genus Melanerpes; species Melanerpes formicivorus. Next base: position 11,667,564 of record NW_027142372.1, on the reverse strand, counting down.
TGGGGCAATATATGCAGGGGAAAATAAAGTTTGTCTTGTGCAGAAGAAGGGCTGGGGGCAGCAGCCTGTGGGGTTTTATCCTCTGCTTCCTGATGGAGGTGTCTGAGATGGAGAGCTGTCTGTTTAGACTGCGCTCACTGGCTTGAGGAATATGTGGCGTCCACGGTATGTGGAGGCTCTGTTTTTCCAGGTTTGGAAACCAATGGGGGGGGGGGGGGAGGGGGGGGGAATTAATCACATCTACCTTTGTTGGGGGACCAGATATCAAAACCCCTTCAAGCTGGGACCTGAGGCTTGCAAGGTATCCGCCTCCCCTCTCCAGCCAAGTTGTGAAGGCATTGGCACCGCAGGCAAACGAGCAAATCCAAAATTAACCTGAATGATCAGAATGAGCCTTAAGGGTGACAGTGAGATTTCAAGGAAGGAAGAGCCACTCAGCAGAGACTCACCTCCTAACCCTGGACCTGTATCTCAGCCACACCTAGCGCAGATATGTGCTTCAGCAGCAAAACACCCCTCAGTTTTCAGTACATTACAAAATAAAAAAGATGGTGGCAACTCAGGAATGGGCAGCAGGACAGGCAATGGAGGCGAGGATCAACCCATAAGGGCACAAAACCAGGGAAAAACCAATAAACACTGCAGGTTGAGTGCTGCTAGCTTGAACAGACCGACTCTCAAAAAAACCCCAAACCAAAACAAAATAAGACCCCAAACCCCTCAACCCTCAGAACAAACAAAAAAACCCAAACCAAAACAACAATCCCCCCCAAATAATATCAACCCCCCAAACCAAGAATAAAATAACAAAGCCCTGAGAGCAACAACAACAAAAACCATCTGCAAAATAACAACGAAAAATTTCCCAAAGCAACGACAAAAACCCCCACAACAACCCCTCCTAAAACAGCACAAGCTCCGCTCTGAGAAAGGCCTCCACCAGCTCTGACAAAGCCTTTCCCACCTGCCTTAATGAAAAGAATAGTTCGATATTGCTGTTGTTGGTGTTAGTAGCTAACTTGGCTTTTAATTAACCTGATTACACACCCCGAGGCTGATTAGCGTGGAGTAATGTAAGCTCCCTGGATAAAGACACTAATACACGGCCAAGAAATCGCATCAATTTGCCTGCATCTATTTTTTATGTGCCTGTATATTCATTGCCTGAGCGCTGATACAGACATATCGGCCCACAGTTCAAAGAGAAAGTTCCTGGACATAGTAATATCATTAATTGAACCAATTAACCCCAAACTTCGCAGGGAATGACCTATTTTTCCAGTGATCCCGGCTTGTTCCCCCGCTGCCTGCTCTCCTCCCTTTGCTTCCCGGCTCAGAATGGTGATGCTGCAGGAGCTCATCTCCTTCCGTTTTATTATTTTCTTCCTTTTTTCCCCCTTTTTTTCCTTTTTTTCTTTCTTTTTTTATTTTTTTTCCCCCGCGGGAAAAGAACATTTTGGGCTTTTCGTGACCGTTCCCCGCGGAGGTTCCGCGGAGCTGGGGTCGAGCGCGGTGCAGACCGTGCGGAAGCTCCAAAACTACACTGCGGTGGAGGAGGAAAGAAAAGGAGCAACAGGCTCCATCCCTGCAGCCCCACGCCGAGTAAGAGGCAAAGAGCTGTCAAACACTGTCTTTCTCCTTGGGGGGCGGAAAAATAGGAAAAAAAAAGAGTAAGTCTAATAATTAAAAGATTAAAATACGAATTGCCTCCGGTTTTCCTCCCGCTTCGTTTCATTATCCTCGCGTTAAGTATTTCCGCGCACAGAAAGGAGGAACCAGCCCGGGGATCCCATCAGGAGCTTCAGTCAACCCCCGAAAAAAAAGCCGTTTCCATCTTGCACCGAGATGAGGAATTATTTCACCAAACTCAAGAAGGTTGGCAGCCGCCGGGCCAGGCTTTTCGCGGCTCTTTCCGCGCCCTAGAGGAGCCCTCCGCGGAGCCCACAGACTCCTCAGATATAATTAGGCGTGTTCCACCGCATGCTCGTTTATTTGCTGCTGATACAATGGTGAAGCCCCACGTACAAATAACATACAAGGTTTTATTTCGCTTCGAGGTTTTGTTGCCCTTTTTTTTTTGCCTTTTTTTTTGGGGGTGGGGGGGTGGGGGGAGGGGAATAAAACGTACACAAAAGGGCTGGGCAGCAAAAAAAAATTAATAACCCACATAATTACAATTTTATACAGTGCAGAAAGACTTAAAATAGGTGTCGCCGAAACTGTACAAAGTTAGGGAAAAACAAGAGAAAATAAACCACGGAGAGGGGCAAAAAAAAAAACAAACTTAGAGAGGGGTTGAGGGAGGGGAATAATCCTTCATTATATATATATTTCTATAAAAACATATGGAGGGCCGTCCATGATGGGTTTCAAATTTACAAAGGTTAACTAAAACAAAACAAAACAAAACAAACCCGGGAAAAAAAAAAAGCAACCAACAAAACAAAAAAACAGCAAAACAAATAAACAAACGAACAAAACTCACACAAACGAAAAACACAACGAAACAACCAAAATCTACACGGCAAATATTGCCAACAGAGTTCCCCCGATTTAACACTGATCGATTGAGACTGCTCCTGTCTCGATTATTACCAATAACAAAGAAAAAAAAATACAACAACAACAACAAAAAAAAGAAAGGGGGGAGGGGGGGAAGGGGGGAGGGAAAGGAAGAATAAATAACAGAATGAGCACGGCTGTCTCTTTTCAAAGTGCCTTTTTCTCTCCGCTTAGGGTCAGATCCTGCAGTTTTTATGCAGGTTCCCCCCCAAAAAGATATTCGTAGCTAAAACCAAAAAAGTAATCCCTTTGAGAGATTATCGGTGTTTTTTTTTTTGTCCCCGTTGATCCTTCACGGCAAAAAAACAATATAAAAATAAAGGTATTTCTTGGAAGAAAGGGCTCGAAGTGAGATGGGATGGATGGGTTTGGGTTGGGGGGGGGTCCTCGCTATTCTCGCGGTGCAACTGGTTTTGGGGTCGGGGTCCTTTACGCCCTCCCCTCCGCCCCCCCCCCCCCCCCCCAACACCTACCAACTGGGCTGGTGGCATCGCTCAATGCCAATCTCTGAACTGAATCAGGGACTGAATTTATATTCTCTTTAAAGAAGCATCAAATCTTCATTTATCAAATTCTTAAATCAAACTCGCAGTCAAGGTATTGGGGATTGGGTTTTCTTTTTTTTTTTTCTCTCTTTTTGGGATTTTTTTTTTTGGGGGGGGAGGGGGAGGTGGGGGGGTGGGAAGGTGGGGAAAGGCGGGGTGTAAGGGAAATTTCCTTTTCTTTCTTCTCAACCCATCCCGAAGCGAGGAAGCAGAAGATGAAGGCGGCAGAGACGGTCTATGATGAACGACCCGTGGTGAAGGCCGGGTCCGGCCGGTGCTCAGCCCCGGGGCCGCACTCCTCGGTCCCCTGGGGGCTTCTGTCTATACCTCCTGAACAACCCCCCACCTCCTTTTCCACCGAGAGGGTCCTGGGTGGGGGGGGAGGCTTGGAGCCTGGGTCAGCCCTTGCCGGCCCCAGGAGGTGTTTTTTCCGTCCCGTATCACATAACGCACGGCTTGATGTCCTGGTATGTCACTTGTTGGTGGTAATAGGAGCCGCTGCCCGCTGAATGCATGGAGGAGGAGGCCATGGCGTTGAAAGAGAAGACGAATTCCTTTCTGTCGCACATGCTCGGAGACTGGGAATGATACCGCGGGATGCCTGCGGGACGAGGCGGGGGGAAAGATTGTCAGCCATCGGAATTATATTTAGGAAAGGAGGTTGAGAGAAGGGGGAGAAAGCAGACATGTGGGGGTGTAAAAAAAACTCCACCAACCACCAAAACAACAAACCAACCCCCCCAAACCCTGGTCTCAGCGCTTTAACATAAAAACAAATATACAGCCTCTCCGCGGGCGCGGACAGGTGCGGAGGAGGAACACTGCAGCCCTGGGACACTGCGGCCTGAAAAGGCTTCAAGGAGACAGGGTTTGGGTTGGGTTTTTAATTTGGCTTGGGTTTGATTTGAGTTTGATTTGGTGGGTTTTTTCCTCCCCCATTTGAAGGTGACGGCTGCTTTTTCCCATCCGCGGAATGTCCGGGGGGAGCGGAGTAGGGAAGTGACATTTAGGTCACCGGGATCCGGACAGAGAAGCCTAGGGTGAAATGTTGCCGAGAACGGGGCCGTTGCGGCCATTCCTACCCTCCCCTCGGGACATGAAAACACCCAGAAAAATTGGGGTGTTCCGAGGACAGCAGCCGCCCGGGGACCCCTCTCCCCGCCGCTCCGGCGCCGGTAATTTGGATGTTAATCCGGAGCATTTTGGTTAAGGCCGCGGGCAGGCCCCGTGGCTCCTCAGGACAGACTTTTTGCTCTATTTTCCGGTGAATTTGAGTGCCTGCAGCCGGGACCTACCCCGGGGCAAGAGATTACCCTCAGGCTGGTCCCGGCGCGGGTTGGCTCGGTGCTGTGCTCGGGCTCGGGCGCTCCGCACCAGCCCGGATGATGCTTTTCCCCTCCTCTTCGAGTTTTTGACCTGCTCCGTTTCACACCTATTTCTGCCAGGTGCTTTCGGCTCCCCTGAAAGCCTGAAGTGATGTGCGGGGACCCCTAAAACCTGCTTCTTCACCTACAGCTCCCAGGGACCCCCCTCGACCCCGTGGTGAATTCGGGCCGCAGGACGTAGCCCGGTGCTGGCCTCATCCCTCCCGAGGCCTCCTCCTGGCCAAAACACCATCTGCCCCCTCCCCTTCCAAACTCCAGAGCAAATCCCCCCCGACAGCCCCATCTCGAGGTTGAGGGAGTGCGGGCCACTGATTTCCGCATGGACGGAGGGTGGAAGGAGGCGATGGGCCTGGAAAAAATATCCCCGGGAGGAGCTGATGGCGGCGGATGGGGCGGTACGGATGGCGGACCTCAGTGGGGAGATCCCCCAGTTTGTCACCCTCAGGTCTTGATGGAAGAGGGACCTATCCCCGGGCTCGTCTTCCCGCAGCTCCCCGCCTGCCTGAGCCCACCGGCCCTAGGCCTGGGGCAGCCCCAGGGGGACCAGAGCCCTGCAGCTCAGGCCCGGCCCCACAGCTGCGGAAAGCCTCGACGGCTGCCCCGGGGAAAGGAGGAGGGGAGTGGAGAGGGAGAGACAGAGGCTCCTTCCCCGGATGGTGCATTAAACCCAAACGGGGCTCTAGATCCACGCGTGGATCGACCGACAGCCGGTGGCAGCCCACCGTGCCCGCGTCTTACCTTGCAGCTCGGCAGTGTTGTGGCTGTTCTGGTGCAGGTAAGACTGGTCGAGGGAATGCGTGGAAAGGCTAGAGGAGAGTGGGTTGGCCGTGGGGTTGCAGGGTGAAAGGGGCTGCTGTTTGATGTAGGATGCGCCGGTGTTTAAGGCCGCCGAGGCAGAGGGTGCCCACGCCGAGGCCGAGCTGGAGTAAACCGAGTGAGGTTCCATCACTCCACCGCCGGCGAGTAGCGGTGAGGCGGGCACCGAGCTGTCGTGGTGCGGGTAGTCTCCCGCCGAGGAGCCAGTACAGCTGCCCATGTAGGAGTGCCCACCGTTGGCGGGAAGATGGGGCACGGAGTGTCCCGCCAGGCCCATCCCCTCCACGTTGCTGGATAGATGCCCGTTCATCATCCCCAAACCCCCTTCGAGGGAGAGGCTGTTGGGGGGGCAGGAGAGTCCGCCAGCAGAACCCTGGAAGCTGTAGCTGTCGGGGAGATGGTTAAAGCTGAGCCCGTTCATCATGCTGTACATGGGCTTCAGCGCTTGGCATTTCCTTCGAAAACCGCGGGGGCGGCGGCGAAACGAGCCCTCCTCGAACATGAATTCGCTGGCCGGGTCGATGGTCCAGTAGTGGCCCTTGCCTGGGCGTCCCAGTCCCTTGGGCAGTTTGATGAAGCACTCGTTGAGGGAGAGGTTGTGGCGCACCGAGTTTTTCCAGCCCTGGTAAGAGCCTCGGAAAAAGGGAAAACGGCTTTGTAAGAACTGGTAGATCTCGCTGAGGGTCAGGCGTTTGGAGGGTGAGCTCTGGATGGCCATGACGATCAGGGCGATATAGGAATAAGGCGGTTTCTCCGGCCGCCGGATCCCAGCGTTAGTCTTCTTCGTTTTGGGACCGGTGTTACCCGGGGTTCCGCCGCTACCCGGAGCGCTGCCGGTGGCCCCGCCGGGAGCCGCGGAAGCGGTTTCCATGGCCGAGTTCTGCGGCTGCTTCTCGGCCACGGAGGACATGGGGCCGTAGCTGTTCTGCACCGGAGGAGGAGGGGGCTGAGAGGACAGAGCCTGCTGCGCTTCTGCAGTCATCTACGGCCAGGTCCGCGGCGGCCAGCCCTGGCCCTCCTCCGCCACCCTCCCCCAAGAGCCCCCCCAAAAAGCCACGCTGCTGGGGGCTCGCCGACACTCACCCCCCACCACCACACACCCCCCTTAACCCCGGGCCTCCCCCCGGCGGGGTTTCTTTCCACCAGGAGACTTCACCCCTCCGTGGATAAACAAATGGAAGCGGAACCCCCCCCGCCACCTACCCCGCCGCCTTCCCCTCCTCCTCCCACTTTATCCCTAAATCCAAGCCCGGCTGCAGCAGGCGAACGAGAGGCGGAAGGTCGGAGGGGGGGCCGCAGAGGAGGCGGGATGGTGGGGGGGGGACGGATGGAAGCGAGCTGATCTCGGCTGCTGCGAGAGAGAAGCCGGCGGCTGCCGCCTCCGTCTGCCTCGCTGTCCCTCGGCGGGCCGGGCTCCCGGGGCCTCCGTTAGACCCCCCTGATTGACGGCTTTAGCTGGGTTGGCTCTGCCGGTGCTGTGGGTTGCTGTTTCCCATCGCGGTGGCTGTCGAGTCTGCCCCCGGTCCCGCCGCTCGCCTTTTACTTTATCTCTAGCAGCGGCGTCTGCCGCTCCTTGACAGACGTAAGAGCGGAGAGGAGATCCCCGCCCCGACCCGCTCCCCCACGCCCTCCCGGGCGGCCCCCTCCGCCGGCCTGTCCCGGCCCCCCTCTGCTCCCCGCTCCCAGCTGCTGCAGCAGCTTTTAAAGAGCCCTTTCCATGCCTCCCAGACCGACCCGGGGGCTGCGCGACACATCCCTGCCCACCCCCGCGGATGACACACGCGTGAATTAGTGTGGGGGCTTGTTCCACGAGTGACCGTGTTGTGGTGTAGAGCACCGCTTCCTCTCCCTTTCCCCTTCTTCTCTCCTGAAAATTACGGAGTAGGGTGGGAAGGGGCCTACGTGGGGCAGCGCGGAGCTTCCGCGGGCCACGCAGAGGAGCGGAGGGGGCTGCCGGACTGAGGCCTCCGAGTGTCGCAGAGTTTCACCCATTTAAACCCCCTCTTCGTGCGCTCTTTTTAAGCTCGGCGGGCCCGGGCAGGATGTTTATACTGCGCAATATAAACACGGGCTCGGGGGTGCTTTAATAAAAAGAAATCGGCGAAAACTTCTGCTGCCTCTCGAAATGCCCTTTTCTGCCTCCACCGCTCGGCCAGGGACTGGGAACGGGCTCTGGCCCCCTCGCCTGCTCCGAGCCTGCTTCAGCGATGAGGGTGGGACGGTTATTCTTTTGGGTGGGAATATATAAATCCATGTTGTTTGCTGTTGAATGCCCAGGAGCTTGGTGTTCAGCTCCAGCAGATACCGCGGGCACATATGAGGGGTTGGGGGGGGAAGGAGAATAGGAAGGCAGGGGGGCAAGGACCCCCTTTCCCCTTAAAAATCTCCCCACTCTTCTGAGCATCACATCATCAGGAAAGCTGTCACTCAAGGTAAGTCCCTTGAAAACTTTGTCACCTTCTTGTGGACCGCGTGTGGAAATCTGCGCTCTGATCGGGGATGTGGGAGGAGGGGTGGCTTTAGGGGTGGCTGCAGGAGCCTGGACTTTCAGGGCTGCTGGCTAGAAGCGGAGCAGATGTGCTGGCTGCTGCAGCCTGATCGCTTTCAAGATTGGGAAAAGGAAGAGAGAAAGGAAGGTGTGTGTGTGTGTGGGGGACAGAAGAAGAAAAAATTCTACGCAGACCCACCCCCTCCCCGCTGCAGGCCGCGCCGCAATGCTGTGGGTCCATCCTGCTGCAGAGAGAGGGGGGACGCCCACCCCCAAGCCCCTCCGTCTTCCAGATTTGCTTTTAAAGCTTTTAATTTATTTTTTTTTTTATAATGATAATTCAATACCTTTTATAAGACGGGTAGATACCGATCGGGTTCCCAAACCCTCTCCGCGTTATTCACGAGCAGTTGTGAGCAGCCTTCGGGGCGCCTGGCACATCTGTGATACAACCAAGAGGGATTTCACATCTGGGGCTTTTATTTTTTTTTCCCCCTCTCCCTTTCTCCTTTCCCTTCCCATCGTCTGCCCCATCTCCGCGAAATAAATCCCCCTACAGAAAGTACCGGCCCTCCTGTTCCCTGGGCATGGGGGGGAGGGAGAGATTTGGGGATGGGGACGCGCAGGGAGAGCCCCACAGCAAATCCCAGGCTGGGGTTAGGCACCAGAGAAGAGGGTGGGAGGCAGGGGACAGTTATTTCTGGAGCTTTTCCCTTTGGGAAGAGGAGAAGGAGCTGCTTGTGCTGCCCAAGGGGGAGCAGCCGCTGCCCTACCCATCCGGGGCCGCGGAGCAAAGCGTCTGCTCAGGGAAGGGGGGGAGCCCAACTCCAAAATCACTTCTCCCGGTAGCGATCACCTTCCCTGGGTTCTCACAGCCCCGGAGAGGGGTGGCTTTTGCAGAATAACCCCCCCTGCTTCTCCCCGGATTTTATTTTTCTTTTTTTTCTGAGGAAACACGTCGGTGACCCTGAGCTTTGTTCCACATCGAACCCCCCACCTCGAGCCGTGAAAAGGGTGTTTTTCTTAGCTTTACATCTCTCTGCGACCGAATCCCCCCGATCTACCCCCAAAACACAGCACAAACAGCTCGCGTAAAACCCACGTTCAAAATCACCTCCACCGGCCGCGATTCCACTGGGAAACAAAATATATCCGAGCTTAAAAATCATCACCAAAGTTCAAACCATTTCCCTGCAAAGAATGCTAGTCCCTTCACGAGTGGCCTTTGTCACTCCTGCAGTATCTCTTAGGAGTGTGAAGGTTTGGTTTCTGATATATGTATTATAGCCAGCAAACGTTAAAAATGGAAATACATCGCCCTGGCTTTCACAGGCCTTGCCGTGGGAACAGCAGAAACGCTGCAGGTTTTTAAACCGAGCCAGTGAATTAGGGAAGGGAGACTTTTGGGGAAGGAAAAAAATCCTCTAATAAGTGTCTGCTGTACGAGGGGGATGTTGATGAGAGGCTGGACTGACCTTGCCAGCCTTGGAGGGATGGAGAGGAGGGAAATCCGCCGCGAGAAGGGTTGCTGGTGACACTTTCTCGCTTATGAAGGTTCGGCGAAGGTCTCAGGAACACCTTCGGGTTCAAAATGGAACTGGGAGGGGGTTTAGAAAGGGAGAGAATAATCAAGGTTCTGGGTTGTAGATACGGGCGGGCCCCGCAAATGAACGGGTCTCGCTTTTAGTGTTGTTCGTCGTGGGGTTGGGTGGTTTATCGGCTCCGAGACGCAGGGAAGGGCGAAAAAAAGAAGACAACAACTAAAATAATCACTGAGGTTATTTAGCTCCGCTAATCCCGGCACCGTTTGGAGCCCGTTTTGCCCACCCGACACCTCATATTCCCCCCCACCACTCCCCGGCCCTGAACCGCTTCCCAACCGGCTTCTTCCCAAACCCTCTCCCCTTCCCTCCCCCCCGAAACTCGGGCAGTGTTTTGTGTAAAAATAGACAAATCTGAGCTTTCTTCCTTTTCCTGCGCCGAAGGTATTTTTACTAGTTAATTGCTTAAGTGAAGTCAACTTTGCAACCAGGCCGGGTGTAATCCGAGTATGGAAATGTATATAGGTGGTATTGTTATAGGCGGGCTGGGTGCTGCTCGGAGAGGGGCCGGGGTGTTCCTGCCAGCCCGGACCACCCAGGGCGAGGGGAGTGACCGCCTCATGTCCCCCTCCCCGCTGCCCCTGCTTTGCATTAACACCACCCGCAGGTCTTCCCCCTTTCCCCCCCTCCCCTTCCCTTTTCCCCAGCACCAACCCTCGGCTGGTTTTTGGGGTTAGGTGGTTGTTTTTTTGGTGGTGTTGCTTTTTTTTTCCTTCCCTCATCCCTGTGGCGGCTGATCCCAAATCCGCGGCAAATTGATCCCTAAATGTTTATTTAAGGCACAAGGGATGCGTTCAAGTAAGGGGAGAGGGGAAAGGGTGCTAGAGGGGGGGGTGAACGAACCAAGGAAGAAGTGGGATTTGGGAACACACATACATCATCCCCCTCCCAACCATTTTTGCGGGTTCATCACACGGCTACGTTTCCCCCCACAATCTCGGGGAGGGCTTTTCCCGGTGGTAATCAGAGCTCATCCCCGGTCGTCTTTCGCATCGCCGGGCATAACCCGGCCTTCAGGACCCAACTGGACCCAGAGGAGATTTCGGCAGAAAAGAAGCCGAAATTGGGAGCGGGTCAAAGTAGAGCTACCGAGAGCGCCTGACGCGGCTGCAGGGAGGTGCGGGCTGGCTGTCAGTGCCGGGACTCAGGCAGAAGTTTGGGGTTTGGCTTGGGTGGAGGGGGGGAAGGAAAAGATTACACTTCCCCCCGTTTTTTTCCCCCTTCTGTCCATCCCGATACTGCCCCCCCCCCCCCCCCCTCCTCCCAAGCCCACATTTTCCATGACGTCCTTCGATGAAATATTGCAGCACAGGAATTTACAGCCTTCTTCAGCGCAGGATTTTTGAGGAATTTTCTGGCAGGACCCAGTCCCTCGCAGTACAAATCGGTTCCAGCGATAATAACCTCCGAGCGCTACTACTTAGGCACAATCGCTTCCCACAGAGATCTTCAAGATCTCTCCGTGTATTTATATCCCTGCTCAGGAACTGATAGCTGGAATATTTTATCCCGGAGGGATGTATTTTTCACTGGCTGGGATTCTGATCTGAGGATTCTGATACCGAGATAAAACGGCAGGGCTGGGTAGGAGAGGAGCAGGGACACGGCGAGTGATGCTCCCGGTCACCCCTCAGAAAATATATTCGCCCTTAAAGGCGTCCAGAGCCGTAAATCAAGGTCTAAATCAAGGTGTAAATCCAGGCTGGCATTGCTGAGCCATCCATACTCAGCATCCATACGGACGCGTTTTCTTCCCTCTGTGGAAGGAGCCCGGTGCTGGAGATGCCCCCAAATCAAGCAGCATCCTCAGGATGCTCCCTTCCCTCAACTCCTTGGCAGAGCAGTGTGGCACGGAGATAAAACAAACAGTCATTTTCACTCTTTCGCAGCCCCGAATTGTAATGATTTAGAGATAAAACAAGGCAGACAATGCCGAGCAAACATTTCAATCCGCTGAGATTTTTGGGGTTGCTCATTACCCCCACCCCTGGACATGTCCCAAAGCGGGCCGGGCCGGGGTCTCCCCGTCAAACTGGGAGGGTGAGGGGCTTCCCCAGGGATCGGCCTTATTTCCAGGCTTCTTGAACTTGTTTGTTTGTTTGTTTATCGCTGTTTTCTTCCCAGCTTTTAACCCAAACCCCCGTCGAAATTGCCCCAGCGTCTCGGTTTTAGTCAAAAAGGGTATTTGTATCATCAGGCAGGCGAAGGCCACCGGATCCCCGTTTCAGGCTATCACACAAAATTCGTCTGCATGGAGAGCTGAGAAAAGTTAAAACGGAATAGCTCATATCAAGGAGAAAAGAGCTCTTTTCTGCCACGGGTACTAAAAGCCTCGAGGACGGTTTATTGCCAGGCTAGATAAGAACTGACCACTACACTTAAATGTAGGGAGATGCTGAAACAAACCCAAAGGATTTTGGGAAAGATTTGGCCTCCCTCTGCTGCCTCTTGGGTGCTCAGTCTCGGGGGACAGTTGTGCGTAGACGTGGCCGCCCACCCCGGGGCACCCCTGTCCCCCGGGGTTAGGGTGGGGTCCTTGGAGAGAGAAATGGCCACGGTCCTCCCGGCGACCACTAACGCAGAAACATCACCTGACACCGGGGGAAAAGGGGATGCGACGTCCAGGCACTCCCCAAAGCATGTATCCCTGGGGTCCCCAGCAACCACCATCCCTGTCAAGTGGGGAGAAGAAGTTGTGGCAGCAGAATCATCCACTCAGGATGCTGCGGTCCCCAGTGGGGAGGGATGAGGCAAGAAGAACAGCTGCCAGAGAAGGATGCTGCGGGCAAAGCTCCTCCGGGAGAGCCGGGTGGGGCCCTAACAGCGACCTGCTGGGATGTAGCGAACTGCCCAGCTGCGAGAAGATCCCTAGAGCTTTGTCCGTTCAGTTTCTGCCCACGGAGCTCCCGGCTCCGGCCAGGTCCACCCCACTTACAAACACATCTTTTGCTGGAGGGATCTCCGGAGCATCTTTCTTGGGGGCAAGAAAATCCACCCGTGGGCCGTTTCCCGGGTGCAGAGAGAGGAGCCGGGTTGAATCCCAGGACAACGTCCTGATTTTTTTTAACCTTGTTTCCATAATAAATCGCGCACCTAAAGTCAGTTCCCAGCCCTCCCCAACTCAAAGTGGGGGGAATTCGGGATTGACGTTCACAGAAAAGGTAAAAAAGTCCATCTGTAAACAGCTCTCCTTGCTCCCCTCTTTGTAGAAACCCAGGGATGGCTTTCGTTGGAAGCTGTCCCGGCAAACCTCATGTTTACCATCGTTGTTATTAGTATTTTAATAAGTAAACTCCCAACTAATGATACATCACTTAACTAATGGACTTTGGCCGCTCTGTAGGGCACCAGCATCTCGGCGTGCTGTATATTTGGGACCCGATTTGCTTGGCGGAGAGTTAAAAGACACAAAAAATTGGTTAATCACTTTTCCCACCTCAGAAAACCAGAAGAGAGCCTCATAAAACATTCCCTTTTGCACAAAGCAATTTGCACATCGGTTGTAATTTGTACAAGCGATGCTGTTTAGGGTTTTTTTGTTTGTTTGTTTGGTTGTTTTGTTTTATTTTTTGGGGAGGGGTAGGGGTGTGGGGAGGTGTGTGCAAGGTCGGCTTTAGAAACTGTCCCGCTAGGAACACCGCATTTCGTTGGAATTCCCGGGAAAGATGCTCAACGGATGCTTGAAATGTCTGACCCAAGGTGGGAAGGTTTTCCGCAGCGCTGGCTGTTATGCCCCGAAATTAACCGATTTCTTGCAGCAAAGCAGCTGCTTTTGGTGACAATCAGGCTGATAACGGGACCGGGTGCATCCATCTTGCCCCTGCCTATCTGGGCTTTTGGGGAAGGGGATGTGCGTGTGCAAGAGAGAGGAGATGGAATCTGTATGAAATCCAAACCAAATCTGAAGCAGAACTCTCGAAAAATCCGACCAACGAACCCAGAACTGGTTTTGCTTTTCCTGTTTTTGCAGGATCGCTGCTGAATTACAAACCACCCCAGGGCGTTTTGCACAGCACCCTCAGCTCCACGCCCTTCACCTCTCTTAAAATTAATCTTAAAAGATGCAAAATAATTTTGCATCTGACTCCTTTACGATTGCTGGAAGTAAAAATCCCTTTCTCCAGCAGGTTTTGCAGGCTACCTGCAAGGAAAGACGCTGCTCGAGGGTTTGGGCTGCTGCTGAATATTTCTTTTTTTTTTCGTAGAGAATTATTAGTTTCTCCTTCGCGACCGATCGAATTTGAGTGTTTCACTCTAATAACAGCGAGCTCAAGGACTTCATCCCGCGCAACGGTGTTTCTCCCACCGAACCCGAGATCGAAGCCGCAGTCGCCGGGCTCCTGTGGGCCGGTGAGGAACTGCCGGTGCCCGGTGCTGAGCCCTTAAAGTGCATCGAAATCTGCCTGCACAGCCCTGGCCTCGGGGACGGGAGGGTCCGACCTATTCAAAGCCTCCCCACTCAGGTTGCACGGTGTAGTGTGGTGGAATTTGCACTGGCATATCGGGAAAGGACGTTTTCTTGATATTGGGAAGAGGTTTTAGAGCAGAGCTGAAGTGGAGTTGCAGGTTTGGTTTGTCCCGCAGCATCAAGGGAAGAAAACCAGGAGAGTCTCCAAATCCTGAAACAGATAAATGGTTATAAAGACAGATTTTGCTGGGGCAGAGAGGATAGGAGAGTGAGGAAGAAGAACGGCAGAACAGACGGAACAACTTACAGAACTACAGAGATAGAAAGAGAATGAAATAAGAAAGAAAATACAGAAAATACAGAAAATACAGAAAAGAAAGAAAACAAAGAAAGAAGGAAAAGAAATAAAATCAATAAAAGAAAAGGAAGAAAAGAAAGGAAAGAAAAGAAAAGGAAGAAAAGAAAGGAAAGAAAATAAAAGAAAGAAAAGGAATAAAACAAAGAAAAGAAAGGGAAAAATGAAGGAAGAAAGGAGAAAAGAATTAAAGGAAGAAAGAAGGAGAAAACGGGAAGTAGGATACAAAAAAAGATAAAATATTGAAGGAAACCCCTCAAAAATTAAAGAAACTCCAAACAAGCAAACAGACCCAATCCAAACCAAACAAAATACAGAGAAAATGAAATGATTCAAGAGAGTAATAGCGACTAGGAGAGTGAGAAAGGGGGAAACAGTGAAAGAAAGAAATGGAGGAAAGGAAGGGTAAAAAAAAAAAAAAAAGTGAAACAAAACTAGGAAAGAAATTGAAAGAGAAAAAAACGAGAGAAAGACAAAGTAGAGAGAAAAAAAAGAAAAATAAGAAAACAAACAAGAAAGAAAGAAGAAAAGCAAGCAAGAAAGAATGAAAAGAAAGCAGGAAAGCAAGAAAGAAAATAGAAAGAAAAGGGAGTCAGAGGAGGGGAGAATAGGACCGAGAAAGCATGAAAGCAAAAACCTCAAACCAAACAAGCAAGAAGGAAAAGGGGAATTAATTTCCCTGCAAAACCAATTATAAGATACAGACTATAAATTTATCCCTGAAAAACAGGGGTGAGCGGGGAGGGTAACGTTGCCTTGGACAGAGCAGAGCTGCCCAGCTCGGCCCGGCCCGGCCCATCAGAGCCACCTCGGTACCCTATACCCTTGTACCCTGCTGCGCCAGGTATGCGTCTCCAGCAGCCTGGTGCCGTTAACTCATGTCCCTGCACACCACAAAACGGAGGGGAAACAATAACACCCCGGCTTTACGTTTGGATTTGGGTCTGTGGGGGGGAATTCGGTTCGGTGGTTCCTTATTTCCATGTTTGTTTGGGGTTTTTCCCCCGCTCCAGAACTGCCAGTGGGTGAGACCGCGACCCCCTTGGGCAGGGACGAGGAGGAGAAGATTATGTAACACCTATTGCTGCGTGGGTTTTTCACGCAGCTCCTGACTCGCGGCAGCTTTGCACCCCTTAAGCCCGGCTCAATACCCGCAGAGAGCCGAGCGAGCAGCTCCTCGCTGATTTCCCCGGCTTAGTAGGTGGCCGTGTATATTTTTGTTGAAGTAGTGTTTATGTTAATGAAAAAAAAAGGCTGAGATTACAAACAGACCACTGAATGCCCGGGATCTTGCTGCTGGATCGGGCTAAACTGTGGACTTTAAAGCTTTAACCAGCTTTTGGGACCAAATATAATTATTTATTATTATTATTATTATTATTATTATTATTATTATTATTATTATTATTATTATTGTAATCTTTATAGCAGAAAGACTTTTGGGCATCTTTGAGGAGCACCATGCCCATTCCCCCAGTTTTGAGGCTGTAATTCCCAGCATAGCAAGCAGGGATGGAGAAGGGGCAGAGGGAAAAATATCTCCAAGAATTAGCCATAAACCCCAACGAAAACAAGCCCTAGGCTCCCAGAGGAGGGCAAGGGAGCGGGGGATTTGGCTTGCCCCCTCTGAGCCTCCCTCAGAAGGCTTCCCAGTGGCAAATGAGAGTGTGATCCCCAAAACCTTCTCTCCTCCAAATGTGGGGAGGGTAGGTCATGCTCAGGAGTTTGTCTTTGCTGTGACAGAACCTGAAATTAGCTCAGGAAACCCCATAAATGCACCCATTTAGGACAGTAAAAACAAATACACATAATCCCAGTCCTTTAAAATGCTAATAATAATAAAAAAGGAATAAATTAATCAATGTATATAAAAATAGGAATACATAAGGGTCCTTTCAGGGGAGAGTAGCAATGACCATCCTGTTACTTTGATTTCAGAGGCTGACTTTGAGGTCTCATTCCGTTTTTCCTGACAAAAAAACCTTCTCCAGAATTATCTGGGCTCCCTAAAATCTTTGCATCCTCTTCTGCCTTTACAAGCTTGAGCTATTGATAGTAATAGTTAAAAAAAAAACCCCAAAACAAATCAGATTTTTGTAGATGTTTCCTCCCTGCTTGATAACCTCCCAGTGCGGAGGGATCCACCTTGGGTCCCAGTGAGCGGGTTTCTCCCTCCCAGGAGCTCTGCATGCAGCGTTTGGCATCTTGCTCCTTTTCAACACTTTCCTTTTGTGGGCAAAAGCTCTCGGCAGAGCAGGCTCTCCAGCGGAGCCAAGGCAGACCTGCAGGACTCGTGCATTCAGATGGTTTACTACTGTTATGATTCCTCATTGACTGAAGCACACAGAAAACGGCAGCACTGGAAGGGGATGCAAACAACATTTTGGGATCAGGGAAATCTAAACTTGGAAGGGATTCAAGAAAACAAGGGGGAAAAGGGAAAATGAGAAAACCCCTACCTAAATTTCCCCCCATGTAATGGCTGGGCAGCACTAGAGCTTCAGGGGGGCTTTCCCCTTGGGCTTTGGGAGCAAAGAGAACTCCAAAATCAGCTCTCTCTCCTTTAGAATATCTTTAGGGGGTCCAAACGTCTCCCTGTGGAACAGGGAAATTCCAAGCATGGGACTTAGCATGATCACAGACAAGTTTCTTTGTTCTCTCCTTGTACCTGGAATTAGCTTTAATCCCATGATGCATTTTTTTTTTTCACTCACATCTTTTGGGGTTTTGGGGAGGGAAAACATTGTAATGACATTAAATGATTCTGTAGGAGGGATTTATTAGGGTAAAAAAGAAAATACCACTAAGCCCAGTAATGTAGATGATTTTGGAGAAAATATCATTGAAAAGCAAGCCTGTGCTGCTAGAGCCAGGTAGGCCCTGCTGAGGTGCCAGGGCAGGGGATGGAGCAGGGGAGGATGTCCCCCAAACACACAACCCCTCACTGGTGCCTGCTCTGTACCAGGGAGATCCCTTGGGCTGGGCGCTGTGGGCAGCCCCTGTGTGGGGACTGACTAAAGGGTGAGCTCAAAGGGCTGTCCCCAAACCCACCCACACACACAGATAGACTTGCCCCCCCAGCTCCTCTAACCCCCACATCCTACCACGCTGCTCTCTAGAAGCACTAATGATGCCGCAGACCAGCTATGCGGTGTGAGGCAAAAGCAGATGAAAGTGATGTCACATTAATGTCAGCTCACAACTCAAGCCCACACAGCCTTGATTGCTCTTATTAATCTTGCCAATTTGTCTGTCAGCACTTGGCTAATCCCTAAATAGCCTCCCAACAGGTGCTTTATGCTTCCGCCACATCCCTGCTCCCCGGCACCCCCCGGCAGCCCCGCTCGCCCTCCCTGGTGACACCGTCTTTCTCCTGTCCATCTGGGACCAGCTCTTTTCCCTCTTGGGAGGGCTGGATGGGGAGAGAGGCGACTTTGCAGATGTTGTTTAGTCTGTCCAAAGAAGGGTCGGAGATTTGGGCTTCCCAAAAGAAAGTGAAGACTGGGGCAGGGGGGCAGGGGGGGTGGGGGGAGAAGAGATGCTGGAGAAACTTGGGGGATGTGGCAGACAGAAGTTACCAGAGGGTGAGCAAACCCTCTGCATAAGGTTAACCAACCACATTATGATTAAAACCTTCATTTATGGCACCCTCCACCTCAATTATCTCACAGCAGCAAACCATGTTGCTCCTATGTGTCATGGGTTTAGTGGTTTTATTGAGAGGGGAGAAAAGACGAAAACCTGAGTTCTGAGCTGAGGCTGCAGTGGAAGAGCCACATCATACAATTTTACCTCACACTTAAGATGAGGGCCCATTATTTTCTTCACTGAGCCATCAGAAAATCCACCAGCTTATCACAGTGTCTGTTTAGCCACAAAGAACCAGCCCTGTGTTGAGCTGAGGACTCGAAATCATTGTGTTGCAAGGCTGGATCCTCCTAAGGCTGTTATTTGGTGCAGTAGCCTTAATCACAGAACACAGTTTTTATGTTTAAGACTATTAACTGCTACACCCAATTAACTGCTAAATCAAATTAACTGCTCAACTCTATTAACTGCTAAAGCAGGGGCCAGGCTGCTTTCCACTCTCTGCATTAAGTGGAACCAAACAGATTTTATTCTGGTTTGGCAACTCTGATGCATTAAAAGCTTCTCACACACACACACACGCATTATGAGCCCTGTGCATAGCAGAGGTCTCCTCCTGTCATTCACCTGGGAGATGCTCTGCTCCGGAGAAAGAGCTGCCAAACCCAGCTCCGGTGCTGCAGGCTCCTGTTGGCTCAGGTTGTTTCCAGCCCAGTGCTCAGCACGGCAGGAAGGAAGAGCTTTGAGGAGCATCTTCAACTCTTTCTCCCAGAGCCTGGTCCAAAGTGTCACCGAGGGAAGTATAAGCACTAATTGATCTTTGGGCTGTTCATCATTAACCTTTGGTGCTTCAGACCGGCCTTTGATGCTTCAGAACGGCTCCTAAAAGCTCTCTGAAAACACCCTTCATGCCTGCAAGCTGTTTCGCTCCATCCTGACCTGGATTTATTACCAGGAGACAGATTTTATTTCAATTTTATTTTATTTTGGGTTTTGGGTGGGTTTTTTTTTTGCTTGCTTTCTCCCCAGGCCATTTATTTCATCCAGGGGGACTATCCATCACGGTGTGCTGGACCCAACCTATGATCCAAGGATATTCTTAGGTACGCAGCATGTCAGGAAACGGCTAGCAGCCCTGCATGGTGCAAATATTTGGACGACCAAGAGGTAGGAAGGATTGTCCAAATGTTTACTGAAGGCTGTTGATAGCCTAAGGATTTATAACTGGTGTCTAACGTCTGCCCCCACACAGCTCCTCCAGCAGGTGCACCGGCTTTCAGCATGACACATGGTATGTGTTGTGCTCTGGGAAAGGGGATGCAGGAGAGAGAGCCAGTTTCACAGCTCTTGGCTCCCCCTTTCCCAGCTGCTTGCTGGTTTAGAGCCCACGGAGCAGCAAGGCGGGAGCCCAGGAGCCACTCCAGCGTGCCCCTCGTGGCAACTGAAACCACTGCTGACATTTAACTCAAATCACAAACATTTAACTCAAATCACAAACATTTAGCCTGTTTAGTTGGAATTTCCTAAGCAAAACCAACCCTCTGAATCATTTAGGCCCACCAAAATATTCCTTGTCACACTGCTTCAGCTCTGCGGTGGGGGAAATTGGTGACATTGTTCTAGTTATTGTTCTTGGCATCTCACTTCCTACTTTCTACTGCAGGCATTTCATCTCTTCTCTCTCACAGTAAGCCCTAATTGCTGCTACAGACATATCAGAAGTGCTAACAGGCCAGGTTTAACCATTTCTGGTGCTCAGATGGCTACAACTCTCCAGCGGTGATGCAGACCCCACTGTAAAAAAAACACTATACCTATTACCAGGTAGCTTCCACCTCTGCCTTTCCATCCACAAGAGGAGTGGACATCCAACATAGACCAGGTTCATTGACTAGAGCTGGAAATACTGTCAAAGAAAGATTTAGTACTTTGCCCAAAGACAGCTTTGGTGTCATCAAGATATGCCTTCCTGTAACCTCCTGTTCTGATGCCACTGCCTCAGAAGGCGTGTTCATGATCCAGAGAGACCTCAGAGGGCTCCAACTCAAATCTCTGCTCCAAGTAAGTCCATCACCAGCACTAGATCAGGTCAGACACGGTTTTGTACAGCTGAGCCTTGAAAAACTCCAGTGATAGAGTGGAAGAGCCATGATATTGAGGAGCTGTCAGTGCTCTTGTGCCTATCTAACCAAATTGTCAAGTCCTGCTATCACAGCAGCAACCTCTTTATCTGTCACCATTCCTGCTACCATGTTACTGAGAAACAATATCCTACAAACCAAGCAAAATCAGCACTGATTGGAGTTACCCAAGCCTGGTAACCAGCTTCCCCTCCACTATTTTGCAAGGTTTGGCTCTGCTGGGAACACAACCATGTGCATCGAGCGTGCTGCAGCCACCCAGACAAGGAGCTTTCCTTAGGAACGAGCAGCAATTGCATCTGCTGCAGAGAAGTTTTTAATTCATCACAGCCCCAGACTAGCAGAGTTCCCTGGCTGCTCAGTTGGGGAATACAATGGCCCCTATTGTTTTGCCAAGGGACCAGCTCTTCGTTGCGTGCTCTCGCACAAACTGTGTGTTTTCTATTTGTTACCTGACTCATTTCACTGAGCTTCCTGAGGCAGGCTTCAGTCCATTTCTAGCCCCATGCTGAAGCAATGAATCAGGAAACTCTCTCAGGTTGTGGGCCAGACCATCAGTGTTACCTCTTCTGATTTGTTTAAAAAAAACACACACCCACTAAGAGAACTTGGTGTTCTTCTAGGGAGAAGGAATTGCGTCATAAAGTGTATGGGGAAGGGAGAAAAAAAGAGAAGTGCTCAAATTCCAAAGTCATCTGTTGCACTCAGTGAAGGTTTTTTTATATGTTAAAAGAATTCAGTCCTGGGCTTGATGTCACATTCTCAGTGTGACCTTAGATGTGGAGTCATAACTCAGCCTAATCTAGACTTGTCTCTCTCCTTGACT
Organism: Melanerpes formicivorus; assembly: GCF_026170545.1. Taxonomy (NCBI): domain Eukaryota; kingdom Metazoa; phylum Chordata; class Aves; order Piciformes; family Picidae; genus Melanerpes; species Melanerpes formicivorus. The sequence continues at coordinate 11,646,849 of NW_027142372.1, read as the reverse complement.
GTATTTCTCAACCATTATGCACCGGTGCTGGAAATGTGTTTTCTGGGCAAGGATCTTGAGCCACCAGCTGGTTCCAAGCCAGAGGAATGCAAGGAAGAACTGGTCTCCTCTGGTAAATTGTCTGGTTGGTAGCTCCAAGTTCTCACTGGGGCTGGTGGCACCTGGACTGGATGTCCCAGGGACCAGAGCTGCAGGTGTGGAAAGATCAGAGGCAGAGCTTTAACTGTGAGAGAAGTCTCTTGCTTCTGCTAATGTGTGTGCTGCTTATCCTGTGGTTGTACTGTGAACAGTCCAAAGCTTTCTTGATGGGCAGGCCAACCATGCTGACACAACTTAACTGTGAGCCTTGAGATGGTGTTTGCACTCATTGGGGATGTGCTATAGGGCTGGAAGGGTCTTCTTACATGTCTGCTTCCATGGAGGCTGTCCAGGAAGATAAGATGTTGGTGTGGCTGGCTCTGCCTTTCCCTAGATCCAAGGCTGGCTCAAGTGTATGCTACATGGTGGGAATGTGAGAGATTAGGTAAAGGAAATCGCAGGCTGGGCTGGGGGGACACATACATATCTTCCTCCCATCAAAGCACCTGAAGAAATTTCTTCTGGGAAGAGGATTCCACCTCTGTCTCTGTTATCCTTCCATACTGCTGGGCCTCTGGGTTGGGAGCTCATACCTTCCTTTCCAGCCAGCTGGTTTGTGGGTGGGTTCTGACTGTTCAAATACTACAGATACCATAATGCTGAGGTTAAAATAAGGTTGGATATAAGGCAATTCCTGCCCAGAACTCCAATCCTAAAACCTCAGTTTCTCTGTTCTCTGAACCTAGAAGCACCCACATTGCATGGGGTGCAATTGCAGGCTTGATCTTCTCCAGCAGAAGAGAGAACCTGCTGCTGCCCCACTGTAGGTCTATATTCCAGACTCCATATCAGGGCAGCTTTAGGAGAGAAAGACCACTGATATCAGCTTTCAGAGAGGGTGTTGAAGGATGGAGGCTACTTTTCTGTTTTAGCATTCGCTGCTCTCCTCCCATCTGGTCTGAAGCAGCTGCATTTGAAGCTGCTGGCTTTAGGTAGGTGTATGGTCACCTTGGTGGAGGAGATCAATCCATTTTTGAAGCCCTGACCCACCCCAAGCCCTGAAATTTAAATGTCTCTCACAATAGCTCTTCTCCCCTGGGTGTGCTTCTGCTCTTTGTTGCAGCTTTTCTACTGAAGTCTAACCAGGAGAAGGTTGCAAAGCCAGGAGGATTTGGCCCAGGCTTTACCAAAGCAGAAGAAAAAGAGGTGAGCTCAGTCCCTGGTACTTCTATTCCAGTGAATTTGGCCTTGGAGGCTGTGAGTGATGGCTTGTGGTGCAGACCAGCATGGTGCTTTTAGCTGTGTATAATTAGATGTTTTCCTAAAGCAAACCATTACTGACAGACCCAAAGCTTTTCTATTCTACAGGATTTTTCCTGCCTCATCTGCCAAGGAACATGCAGGACTCACTCAAGCTCTGCTTCCTTGGAGTAAATCACAGTGTGGGGCTGCCTTATCTCAACCAGAGACCCTGCATAGGAATGTTGCACTGTCCAGCCCTTGGGCCACCCACCCCTGAGCCCAGGCACCAGCATCTGTTCCAGGCCCAAGCTCTGACCCTTCAGAGACATATTTTTGCAAGGTCAGGAGGTTGGGTGGTAAAAGGGGAGTGGAGAATAGCAGAGAGATGGTTGAGGCTGGCTCTGCAAAGTGATTTCAGGGGGATGTTTACACTGGCTATTAAGTGCAGATTCAAGCCTGCTCTCCTCTCCAGATTTGCTGCCCCTCTGTGTTGTTTGCAAGCAAACATGCATGAAGTACAGACATAGTCCCAGCTTCCAAGGTTTCTGGATGAGGGTGGCCTTGGTCCTGCAACTTGGCCCAAGTGGACCAAGAAAGGATCAGGTAAGACAGCCACCTCTGTTAGACATCATCATAGCCTCAGTTCCTTTGTAGGGCAACGAGGATGCTTTTAGCATGAGCTGCAACTGAGATGCTGTGGCACAACCAAAGGGAAGCAGAAATAAGCAGAAAAAACATATGGCACATAGGAGAAACCATGCCACATGGCAGCAGATAGGTGTCCACTCAAACAGATGGAGATACAGCTCTGTGTATTGCTTTCAGCCATCACAGAACATTTTTTTTTTGATGTATCAGGTAGTGATTCACCACCTGGCAGCTTGTCAGCAGAATTGAGTATAGGAAATACCATTGCACTGGACAACTAGGCTCCAGTGTTTAAACAGCAATGGCTGTGTGGTAACATCGTCCTTGGTGATCAGGTCAAAAAAATAACTCAGGTGAAGGTTCTCTGTGAAATTTCTGTTGGGTTTGTCTGGAAGGGCCACCTAACTGATTTCATCCAAGAAATGGCTACAGAAGGGATCACTGAATGTGGTCTGACTCTCCATCAAGAACAAGGAGAGACTATTTCACAGAATCACAGAATCTACCAGGTTGGAAAACACCTCAGAGATCTTCAATCTTTTACTTAATACCTAACACCTCATGACAACTAAACCATGGCTTCAAGTGCCACATCTAATCCCTTTTTGAACACCTCCAGGGGATGGTGGCTCCACCACCTCTCTGGGCAGCACATTCCACTGGCCAATAACTCTTTCTGTGAAGAACTTTCTCCTCACCTCGAGCCTAAACATCCCCTGGCACAGCTCGAGACTAAACATCCCCTGGCACAGCTCGAGACTGTGTCCCCCTGTTCTGCCACTGGTTGCATCACATCACCTAGCCAGGACATATTTCAATCAAGAGAAGGAAAGAGGAAAGAAGGAGAATGGTCCAAGCAAAATGATGATTTTCTTATGTTGCTCAACTGAAATCAGGTTATTAATTTTTTGCATAACCACTTGTGTGTAAATCCTCCTTCAATTAAGGGGAAAATAGAATTTCCTTTTCTCTAAGGGCTGGTCTCCACAAAGATTCCAATCCCTCGCCCAGGGGGACAAGGATTCAGAGTCTAACACAGAGGGTTGCATGGTGAATTTTTCCCTAACTACTCATAAAAGGAGCTACTCCAACTCCTTCTGAGCCTTTTAAGTGAGTGGCTCATTTTCAGAACAGGATTACTAAGCCTGAAGTCCGGGAAGTCAGCCCTACCCATCACCCAGCCTTGCCCATCACCCAGCCCTACCATCCTGTCGCTATCCCACTGAAGAGCCCCAGGGCTGAGCCACCCACCGCAGTGTCCTTGAATTCAGTTCCCATTTCAATCCTTGCTTTTCTTCATGGCAGAGCATGGGAATCTGTCTCACTCCTTCCCTCCCTCCCTCTCTTGCCTTGCAGCTGCTCAGTTCTGCGAGGGAAAGGCTCCCAGATGTGCTCGGGAGGGAGCGGGCAGAGTCCTGAATTCCACTCTGTGCCGAGTGGACTCTTTGTATATTTTGTTTCAAGGAGAAAATATGTAGAGAGTCCTCGAAGAAAGCCTGGGGACCAGGCACGTCCCTGTGAGCACATTAACCACAGGGCTAGGAGGTCCTGCAAGCCATCTACCCTTGGCTTGCCTTTGCCTGCACGATGGGCGGGTGGCTGACGGGCAGTTCTGGACATCGTCGGCAGCTGAAATCCATCTGCATCACGCAACAGGTCCCTAAACCCTTTCCTGGAGGTGGCTCAAGGCGACCAGGTCCTTTGAGAAATGGAGGCTTTACTCAAAAGCCAGTAAACTCTACACACACCTAAACACCCATGGTTGGTATTCTTGGCGGTTTTGGCTCAGAGCTGATGCGCCGTATCAGATCAATGAATATTCACATGCTCCCAAGTGTTTTCCTGAGCTGGTTTCATTGCATTTTGCTGTGGTACTTGGTAGCTACTTGATTATTGCGTGAGACAACCCATTTAGGAAGTGTTGGCCTTCATTTAGTTAATGACTTGGTTGATGTGCAATATAAAAATGGTATGAGACTAATTGTTCCTACGGCAACGGGAACACAGCAAATGATTTCATATCACAGCTTGGCAAAGGAAGAAGAAGAAACTTCTGTAATTGTTCCCATTAAGCGAAGGGATTCATGCTCAATCTCTACTGTGCTCTGCTTCACTTCTGCTGTGAATTAGGGGACGAAAAGTCAGGGCAGAACCACATGAAAAAGCACCGAAACAAGCTGTGCTTTATTGAGTATTTGTAGTTCTGCCACCAAAACCATTTCCCTTCTGCTTTACAGGTTTCTGGCCAGCAACACCAATGACTGTCACGGCCAAACGGTTCCTTCCAGGATGTCATGCATGGGGGCTTTAACCCTGCACGAGCTGTGGGTGAGCAGGAAGAGGGAGGACATCCCTGACCACACTGCAAAACTGAGTTGTGGGTTGGAGGCAGGACAGCCCTCACCTCGAGGATGAGTTCTTAGAAAGTGTAGGCAAAGCCAGCTCTTGGAGCAAGGAATTATGGCAACCCTCTCCAGCCCTGGAAAACAGAGAGAGTCTGCCATTCCAGTCATTCCTATTTGCACAAAATACCTTAAATCTCATCTTTACTGAGGTTTTCCTATCTTCTTCTACAGGATATACTGATGGCTGGGTCATCTCATGGGCTTTGTGGCTTCAGAAAGCCCCCCAGTATCACTGTACTAGAGGGAATCATGTTGTCCGATCTCTCTGAATTTCCTAGCAGATCAACATTTGTTCATCCCAGGTGGCCCAGTGAGGATCAGAAGGTCCTAACAAGAGGCTTTTTATTCATGGACTATCATGTGCAAGATCAGAGTGGCCAGTTTAGTAAGACCTGTGGCTCTACGATGCTGCGGGGTGGCCTGTCTGGGCACTCATGCAGAGGTGTGAGGCTCTCACGCACGCCTCCCCAGAGTGGAGGCACCTTCTCCTTAGCACTGCCAAGTCCACCTTTAGTGGTGGTTAATGGTTAGACAGGGTTAGACTAGGTTAGTGGCTGGACTCAGTGACCTTAAAGGTCTTTTCCAACCTAAAGGGTTCTGTGATTCTGTGATCACCCCATTTGCCTAGATGCTCTTCCCCTAAACTCAGTCTCATCATGCACAGCAATAAAAGGGAACTGGCAGCACAAATCCTATTCTGGCTACCAGGTCAGTGGCCACACAACCCCCCACTATCTCCTCTGGAGGAACAGAGATGTGCTTCACTCCAGGAACCACCATAGAATGAGGTTCTCACTAGGCTAATTACTGCTAATTGTGCCACTTGGCCATCACTGATAGGGTATCAGTCAGATAAAGACCACTCAGCACAGGTAACTGGTAAGTGTTGTCAGACCTGTGGTGGGATGACTTGCCTTCTGAAGGGGTTATCTCTCCTGCCAAGAGCCCCAGGAACTGACCTCCTAAGGAGAATACAGTGGTCCTAAGGGTATGTGGGGGATAGCTGTTGCTGGCTTGCTCCTCTAAGCTTTTGAGGAGGGATTTTGGTGTCTCAGGGTCTGCAAGCACTAGACCAGCAAGCTGACATTAATTTTGTAGCAATTCTTTTTTCAATTTACTTAATATGCAGTTTATTCTTTTGAGTGGTTTTTGCTGTTGTGAGTTCAGTGCTGTGGAAAATGAACTTTTCATCGTTTCTTCCCCTCCTCTTTGTTTTTCAATCCCACAGAGAAATAAATTCTGTTCTTTTAACAAATGTTGTATCTCGTACATCTTTTGCTGCTTTTCCTCATCTCTGATGACCTACGCAAAGCAATTTGGCTTCTTTGCTGGCCTGAGGACTAGGGAGGGATTATCACTATCTGCTAACCAACCTGGACAAGGTATCAATGTTGTTCTGCAGGATTTTGGGGATAATTACTTGACATTGAATGCTTGAAGATTTTGCAGCCAACCCAGAGAAAAGTCTTGTTTGTAAACATGCAGATGTGGTGCTGAAGGACATAGTGGTAGTGCTGGATTAACAGTTGGACTCGATGATCTTAAACATCTATTCCATCCATAGCAAACCTGTGATCCTGGATAGCACTTGGCTATGTGTAGGTGAACACACAGAGAACCATTAAGGTAGAAAAAGAGCTTCAAAGTCGTTGAGCTCAACTGTCAACCCAACACTGCCAAGTCCACCAATAAGCCATGTCCCTAAGTGCCACATCTATGCATTGTTTTAACACTTGCAGGGATGGTGGTTCCACCACTTCCCTGGGCAAACTGTTCTAGGGCTCAACCGCTATTTCAATGAAGAAATTTTTCCTCATGTCCAGCCTAAACCTCCCCTGGTACAACTTGAGGCCACTTCCTCTAATCCTGCCACTTGTTACCTGGGAGAAGAGACAGACTCCCACCTGTATCCAACCTCCTTTCAGGTTGCTGTAGATCACACCTGGCAGGTAAAACACAGTGGTACAGAATGCCTGGCTGTGTCAGAACCTACATGTTGTCTCACACTGAGGACCCTTGGTACTTGTGGTCAAAACTAAGAGAGCACCACTCGTTCGTTTGATGGGTGAATCAACAGAGCTTCTTTATAGTTATCAAAGCCAACAGCAGGGCAACTCACATACCTGAGAAACCTGCTGAGTCACCTAACCCAAAGCTTGGGTTATTTTCCATGTTAGGTATCTCCACATACAGGATATTCTGAGAGATTGGCAGGTGGAGAGACAGAAAGAATGTTTCCTTCTTCAAGGTACCTCAGCCATCTGCTTTTCCTTTTACCCTTCAAGTCTGGTCCACTTTCAGTTTGGTTTAAGTTACCAAAGTTTCTCAGCCTGTTACTGTAAAGCTCATAATACAGTCTGTGGCCAGCTCTTTCTTTGATAATTCCTTTCCCCTCATTTGTTTATCTCAAGTACTGAGCTTTGTTCCAGGCCCAAAACCAAAAGCCTTTCTACCCTGCTCTCTTCTTGACTTGTTGCAGATGTAATGAAATAAATCTTTAGAAAGAACAAACCTTCACTTCCTCTCTCCTGCCTGATTCACTCACAAACCCCAGCAAAGAAAAATAAATCACAAAGTGAGTGCACCCAGTCTCAAAGGATGCCACTTCTAGTCCTGCAGGCCACCATTCAAACTGGACATGTCCATCCCTCAGAGAAATCAGTGAATACAGCAACAGAAACAGTAGCATGGCCAAAGTCAAGGACCAACAAAAAGCTTGTGATCAGCCTGAAATGAGGCTGACATGATGGTTATCAGTGCTTCTGAGCACAACCAAGATGCTGGTGCCCTTTTGGAGCTTGTCTCCTGGGCACTAAAGGGTGGTGTGCATCACTGGCTCTTCTCAGAGCCCCACCGGCAGCTCTGGCCCTCTTGTCTCTCCTCTGCCACCCATCTAATGCATTTTAAATTGTAATTGGCAAAATCAGCTGCAGGATATGTTCAGTTTTTCTAAATTTGCCATAGCAAAGAGGTGTCAGTGTGCCTCCAAAGAGAATGTCTTCTTATTCTGAGAGATGCTAGGATGTAAGAACAGTGTTGCTTTTCCATCAACCACTAAAGGAAGTCTCAAAGCCTCATAATCTGGTTATGGTGGCTTACTAAATTAAGAGATCTCATGTATGTTCTCCTACCCTGACCCAGGGCTCTGGGGTGAAACACAGCAGCCTGAGGCTCTTCCCCATACCCACTTACTTTCCATCACCACAGTCTAGAAGGGGCAGCTTGTCATAGTGTCTCCACCATAGTTATTGCAATTGAAACAGGGCACGACTTCTTAAAATGGGTTGTCTACATCTGCTTAACAGGATCTTCAGTTGACATGGGTCTAAGTTCAAGACAGACCTGGCTTTAAGCTGAGGAAAGTGCAGAATGCATCAAAGGAATGATCTGGATTTGCACCAGGTTATCATCTGACCTGTTGGGTTTTATATGATTCTTTCAGGGATTCTTGAGGAGAAATGAACAGAACCATCAACAGTGCTGAAGTGAGAAGACATTTTGTTATCCCTGTAGTCTCAGACCTTTACTCTGGAGTGATGAACTGAGGGTTTTCTTTCCTTTTCCCCCTTTACATTCAAACAAGAGGTCTTTGCACATTTGAAACAGCCTGTACAGTTAGCACTGAAGAAAGTGTAATTAGACACTTGGAGAACTGGAAGAAATTAACTCCAGCCACAGACTGTCACTCAGACTATTACTTAATAATACTTCCCAAATGTGCAAAGTACTTAGTTTTAGAATAACAGGAAAGAAGTATAACTTCTCAATGAGAGCAAAGAGTTTGGCCCAGGAAGCATATACATGGAGAAGTAAAAGATGCTGTGCTCCTAAGCCAGAAGACACTTGTCACCTGCCACCACCCAAGGGTTCTGCACAGGGATAAACCTGCTTGGCCGTGGTGCTGGGCTGTGAAGGATGCAATCCATGGTCCATGGTCTCATGGTGCTTGAATGGCTGGAACAGAGTCAGTGGGGAGCGACTGAGCTGCGTGTGAGAAGATCGCCTTTGGTTTCCAACATGCCAAGGAAACCGCTAAGAAATTGCTGTTTTCCTCCTTCTCCAGCAGCAGGCAGAGGCATTGACTCGCCCTACGCTACAGGGGCCTGGCTAGAAAGAGATTATTGTGATTTCTGCCCGGTTTCTTCCCTCACTACAAAAGGCCCCATTCATCTGGGCTAATTTTTGAAGGGAGAGCAAGGGGTATCAGTAGCATGAACTCTATCTGAGCGTCTCGACCACATCGCAGCAAGCCACACTTGTTGGCCAGTCCAAGCTGAAATAGATACCTTTCATTGGAAGCCTTTCTCTTTTTTTTTCAGTGGGTTGTTTCTCTGATTTTAAACAGAAGTATCTTTTCTGGTGGTGGCAGGTTTAAAAAGCACAACCCAACCCAACCCAAGAGGCCGCTCAAAAAGTGGGGGGAACAAAGGTTGTTGTGGCAGACGCGGTGCTGCCGCTGCAGTCAAGGTACCTGTGCTCCCCTACCTAAATGCAGCCCATGTAGGAGCAGCAAGGATACATCCAAAACAGTAAATCTCTTGAGTCATTTCAAAATGGTGAGGAAAAAAAAAAGATGTGTTGGTTGTTTTGAAACAAGAAATCTCTTGACTTATCTCCAAATGCTGAAAAATGTAGTTTTAAAAGAAACTCCTTGACTTATACTAAAATAAATAAGAGCAGAGCAGAATAGAGTAGAATAGAATAGAATAGAATAGAATAGAATAGAATAGAATAGAATAGAATAGAATAGAATAGAATAGAATAGAATAGAATAGAATAGAATAGAATAGAATTAACCAGGTTGGAAAAGACCTTCGAGATTGTCGAGTTCAACCTGTCACCCAACACCATCTAAACTAAACCATGGCAACAACTGCCTCATCCAGTTCCTTCCAAAACGCCTCCAGTGATGGTGACTCCACCACCTCCCTGGGCAGCACATTCCAATGGACAACCTCTCTTTCTGTGAAGAATTTCTTCCTAACATCCAGCCTAAACTTCCCCTGGCACAGCTTGAGACTGTGTCTTCTTGTTCTGGTGCTGGTCGCCTGGGAAAAGAGAAAGAGAAAACCCCCACCTGGCTACAACCTCCCTTCAGGTAGTTGTAGACAGCAATAAGGTCTCCCTTGAGCCTTCTCTTCTCCAGGCTAAACAACCCCAGCTCCCTCAGCCTCTCCTCATAGGGCTTGTGCTCCACACCTTGGAAAGGAAAGGAAAGGAAAGGAAAGGAAAGGAAAGGAAAGGAAAGGAAAGGAAAGGAAAGGAAAGGAAAGGAAAGGAAAGGAAAGGAAAGGAAAGGAAAGGAAAGGAAAGGAAAGGAAAGGAAAGGAAAGGAAAGGAAAGGAAAGGAAAGGAAAGGAAAGGAAAGGAAAGGAAAGGAAAGGAAAGGAAAGGAAAGGAAAGGAAAGGAAAGGAAAGGAAAGGAAAGGAAAGGAAAGGAAAGGAAAGGAAAGGAAAGGAAAGGAAAGGAAAGGAAAGGAAAGGAAAGGAAAGGAATAAGATAATACTAAAATAAATTAAATAATATAATAAATAATAAAATATTAAGACAAGTCTTTTTTTAATAAGCTATCTCTTGTCTTATTTCAAAATGAAAAATTCATTATTGTCTTTTAATAAGAGAAATCACATGAGTATTTTTGAAGTGCTGAAAAACTATTATTTCTTAATATTAATAATATCAATATTCTTGCTATTAATCTTCTTAATTATTAATATTCTTAAGTCTTAATCTTATTTCTTGAAACCTCTTCACTTATCTCAAACTGCTGAAAAAAATATCCCCCCTTTTTTTTCTTTTGGATAAGAAATCTCCTGATTTCCTCCTGGATAAGAAATCTCCTGGGTGCCATGGACAGTGGCATTGAGTGCACCCTCAGCAAGTTTGCTGATGACGCCAAGCTGTGTGGTACAGCAGACACGCTGGAGGGAAGGGAGGCCATCCAGAGGGACCTTGACAGGCTGGAGAGGTGGAGAGGTGGGCACAAGCCAACCTCATGAGTGCAGGGTCCTGCATCTGGGTCGAGGCAATCCCAGGCACAAATCCAGGCTGGGCAGTGACTGGCTGGAAAGCAGCCCTGAGGAGAGAGACTTGGGGGTGCTGGTGGACGAGAACCACAACATGAGCTCTCAGTGTGCACTTGCAGCCCGCAAAGCCAATCAGATCCTGGGCTGCATCAGAAGGATTGTGGCCAGCAGGTGAAGAGAGGTGATTCTCCCCCTTTATTCAGCCCTGGTGAGACCCCACCTGGAGTACTGCCTCCAGTTCTGGAGCCCCTATTACAAGAAGGATACGGACATGCTGGAAGGTGTCCAGAGAAGGGCCATGAGGATGAGCAGAGGGCTGGAGCACCTCTCCTATAAGGATAGACTGAAGGAGTTGGGGCTGTTCAGTCTGGAGAAGAGAAGGCGCCAAGGTGACCTAATTGTGGCCTTCCAGTATCTGAAGGGGGCCTACAGGAAGGCTGGGGAGGGACTGCTCAGGATCTCAGGTAGTGATAGGACTAGGGGGAATGGAATGAAGCTGGAGGTGGGGAGATTCAGGCTGGATGTGAGGAGGAAGTTCTTCCCCATGAGAGTGGTGAAGCAGTGGAATGGGTTGCCCAGGGAGGTGGTTGAGACCCCGTTCCTGGAGGTGTTTAAGACCAGGCTGGACGAGGCTCTGGCCAGCCTGATCTAGTGTGGGGTGTCCCTGGCCATGGCACGGGGGGTTGGAACTAGATGATCCTTGTGGTCCCTTCCAACCCTGACTGATACTATGATACTATGATTTATTTCAAACTGCTGAAAAAAAATTATCCTTTTTTTTTTTTTTTGGATAAGAAATCTGATTCATTTCAAACTGCTGAGGAAAAATATGGTGCTTTTCTAAGAAATCTCTTGACTTGTTTCAAACTGCTGAGAAAAATGTCTTTTTTTTTCTGTTTTGTTTTTTTTTTTGGTGTTTAAGAAAAAACAAAAACCCACTTGTGATGCCTTCTGTGCTTAACCACTAGTCTTTGTGGAGCACAACTGGGACCGCCTGTGTGTGTGTGGGAAGAGCTACAACTTAATTGCTTTCAGCAGAAGATGACTGCAGTCTAGAATTAAAATATATGAGGCTGCCAGTTGCAAAATTTTAAAGTGATTTCATCTGTATTTGGGTGATTTTGTCTCTCTGAGTGGCTCATTTAACGTGGGACTTCGATTTCCAGTGCCAGGCAAAGGAGAAAGGCAATTTTGGTCCTCTTCTTGTAGTCCAGAAAGCATCTAGGGAAGCCTGTGGAGGTAGAGCTCAGGCTTCAACGTCATGTCCCATCAAGGGGCAAGTAATAGAATCGTGCAATTGTCAGAGTTGGAAGGGACCTTAAGGATCATCCAGTTCCAACCCCACTGCCGTGGACAGGGACTCCTCACACTAGACCACATTGCTCAGAGCCACATCCAGCCTGGCCTTAAAGACTTCCAGGGATGGGGGGTTGGAACTAGATGATCCTTGTGGTCCCTTCCAACCCGGACCGATGCTATGATACTATGAGACTTCCACCACCTCTTGGGGCAATTGTTCCAGTATCTCACCACCCTCATGGTGAAGGACTTTTTTCTGACATCCAATCTGAATCTCCCCACTTCTGGTTTTGCACCATTCCCCCCTAGTCCTATCATCACCTGACACCCTAAAAACTCCCTCCCCAGCTTTCTCGTAGGCCCCCTTAAGATACTGGAGGGCCACAATAAGATGTCCTTGGAGCTTTCTTCTCTTCTCCAGACCGAATAACCCCAACTCCTAAGTTCTTAGTTCCAGGAAGGTGGTGGAGTCACCATCATTGGAGGTGTTTAGGAGGAGACTTGGTAGGGTGCTTGGTTGCAAGGTTTAGTTGATTAGGTGGTGTTGGATGGTGGATTGGATGCGATGGTCTTGAAGGTCTCTTCCAACCTGGTCTATCCTATCCTATCCTATCCTATCCTATCCTATCCTATCCTATCCTATCCTATCCTATCCTATCCTATCCTATTCTCCCATGAAGTGTAATTCTAGAGATGGAGTGAAAGGTGTTGAGAAAGAAAAGTGGGGGGTGAGGGGGGAAGGGAAAGAAAAAGAGAGAAGAAAAAAAGCCTAACAGAAAAATCTGGCACCTCCTAAATCACAGTGACAATTTCAGCACAGTGTTTACACAGGGTAGTAAAAATAAATTGCCTGAGACTGATTATACCCACATGCCACTCGCCAGGCCGTAGGGATGTCCCATGGTATGGGGAACCAAAGATGAGGAAACACGTGCCAGCGGCAATCACCATCAGCACGTCAGCACTGGGGCCGGCACTGCTTTCTCCCCAGCCTCAATAAGTGGAAGCAGCAGTAGCACCACTCAGATCTGATCACATGAAGGGTAGCTGTTGAGGCTACCACAGATGAGGAGCCCTATGAGACGCCTGGACAAATGAGCAATCTGTTTTTAGGGTATCCTCAAGATTTGATAAAGCAAACCTGTGCAGCCATGAAGACCTTCTGTGGTTTCTCCCACAGCAGGGATTTGCTGGGGAGTTAATGATTCTGTTCCTGGTCCTCTCCTAAAGCCCTTGTGTTCCCATCTCTTTTGGAAGTGGACCTACCTTGAACCTCATGCAAAAGTGGAGTCACCTCTCCTGCATCTTCATGAGGAACAATAGGAGGGGAAAATCCTGACCTCCTCTTAATGAGAATAACTCAGGACATCTCTGTCTTTAATGTATACCCCACAAAGTGTCCCACATTACCATAGGTGGGATGTAGTCCTTTTCTCATCCCTATCTTGGTGCTCCTTAAAGCTTTTCTCTCATTTCTGGTCTTTTTTTCAAGAGAACTCCTGTCTTTAAGATGAAGTCTCTGCTCTAGGAGGCTCCTTGCAGTGGCACAGTCTAATGTCACAGGATGTGGCTAATTTTGGTGGGATTAATCTCCCCAGCAAACTTGTACTTCTGATGTTCTTTGCTGGGGTCTGTCTTGGCATCAGTTGTCTGCTGGGCTGCAGTGTCCCTACAGGACCTCCATCCCTTGTCAACTTTCATGTGTTGACTTAGTGAAGGGTGTGAAAGACCCCAGAGAACAAAACCAGTCAGCATAGTTAACATATGTGACCTTGCATAGCTAGCTCCAATACAACAGGGGCTCTGTGGTCAGTACAGCTGGTGATTTAAACTAGAGACAGGGCCAGAGTGGGCGTGCATCAGGAATAGTGTGGCCAGCAGGAGCGGGGAAGTCATTCTGCCCCTGTACTCAACAGTGGTTAGACCACACCTTGAGTCCTGTGTCCAGTTCTGGGCCCCTCAGTTTAGGAAAGGTGTTGAGTTGATGGAAGGTGTCCAGAGAAGAGCAACAAAGCTGGGGAGAATCCTCAAGCACAGCTGTGTGAGGAGAGGCTGAGGGAACTGGGGTTGCTTAGCCTGGAGAAGAGGAGGCTCAGGGGAGACCTTATTGCTGTCTACAACTACCTGAAGGGAGGCTGTAGCCAGGTAGGGGTTTTCTCTTTCTCTTTTCCCAGGCAACCAGCACCAGAACAAGAGGACACAGCCTCAGACTGTGCCAGGGGAAGCTTAGGCTGGATGCTAGGAAGAAATTCTTCACAGAAAGAGGTTGTCCATTGGAATGTGCTGCCCAGGGAGGTGGTGGAGTCACCATCACTGGAGGCGTTTTGGAAGGAACTGGATGAGGCACTTGGTGCCATGGTTTAGTTGATTAGATGGTGTTGGGTGACAGGTTGAACTCGACAATCTCAAAGGTCTTTTCCAGCCTGGTCTGGTGTATTGTATTGTATTGTATTGTACTCTACTCTACCCTACCCTACCCTACCCTATCCTATCCTATCCTATCCTATCCTATCCTATCCTATCCTATCCTATCCTATCCTATCCTATCCTATCCCATCCCATCCCATCCCATCCCATCCCATCCCATCCCATCCCATCCCATCCCATCCCATCCCATCCTATCCTATCCTATCCTACCCTACCCTATCCCATCCCATCCCACCCTACCCTACCCTACCCTACCCTACCCTACCCTACCCTACCCTACCCTACCCTACCCTACCCTACCCTACCCTCACAGGTGTTCAAAAAACCACATAGATGTTACACTTCACAACATGCTTCAATGGCCATGGTGGTGTTGGGCTGATAGTTGGTCTTGATGATCTCAAAGGTCTTTTCCAACCAAAATGGTTCTATGATTCTATGCCTGGGGGCTGCTGAGGGTATCCTCTTCCTCATGCTCGAGCTGTTGAAGGTATGGGCAGCGAGCAGCGCTTTTGATCCAAGCGAGTAATATAAGACGACAAAGACAATAGCGTTGCTGTTACAGTTGTAATGAGTCACAAATGCTATTTTGATGGTCGTCTTTGAAAGAAATACGCAAAACCCAAGCGATTCGATTACAGATCTCCAAGGCTTTGTAATCAGCATGGCCACAAATGAAGGCAAGTCTACTTTCATGTGGCCAGAGTACATGAGTAGCTTTCCCATTAAAATAAAAGACGAAAGAAGAGAAAAAGAAGTTTCCGAGAGTTTTGTCTCTAATGGTAGTAGGACAAGAGATGAAGGACCTACATCTCCATGTGAGGAAAAGACTGTGATTACCTCAGCTAAAGCACAGAGGGGTGTGAAGGGGTGGGTGGGTGGTTGATGGTTTAAGAATTCATGCATTACATGACACGTCTGCTTAACACTGAGCACATCTCCAAGGGGTCCTTTGGCAAACGCAGTCCGGAACAAGAAAAGGGAGAAACTCGCAGGGAGTCAAAGATGTCAGCAGATAGCTAAAAGTGTTCACTCAGCTCAGTTTCTGAAGCTCTTTCTGAGCTCTTTAAGAACCAATGCCTGAAGCCCAGGAGGCAGAAGCAGCCTTTGAAGCTGTTGAGATCTTTAAACTGAAGAAGGAGGATGGGGTTTATTTTCGGCCAGCAAGCCTGGAGAAAGTGAGCATCTTTGACCTAAATGTGCCTGGGGCTCTGACCACCTGGGACCAATCTGCTCAGAGGAGCAGGAAACACCATGAAGCTCGACCTGATGGAAATAGCTACTGTTTCCTTTGCATCCTATCACCACTGTGCCTGCGAGGTGCACAGGATCCCGCACGCATCCAAGCCTCGCTGCAAGCCATCAGGGAAATGGCGAGAGGGCAGATTAATCCCGTTTACGCTGGAGAAGTCCATGATTAATGCAACTTGGATGGTGCTGTAGGAAGGGGGATGGTTTAAAAAGATGGAAGGAAGTCTGTGGCTGTCCTTAGTTGATACTATATATGGTATTTGGTCAGTTCTGCTTTAGGAGCTGCAGCCAGAATCACATTTTTATTGTATTTCTTTTTTTTTTCTTTATAAAGCACACACATAAAAAAAGAGGTCAAATAATTTCACCACACTCAAAGAGCCTGTGGTGATGGATAATGCTGCAAGGGGCAGCTGCTGAGTTTTGAGTCCTGGGAGCTGTCACAGGGGCTGTACAGGGGTTATGCCTGCCACTTGCCCTCTGCCAGACCAGCAAGCCCTTAGGCTAGGTGGCCTATCTGCTCCTATTTCCCTGGGTCTCCTCCAGCCCCAGTTTTGACCCAGGTAGACTGGCTTGCCATGGAATGGTGTTGTGTTTGACTCATGAACCTCCTGGATCAGAGCTGTGGAGGGGACAGCCACGGGCTAATAGGAGGCAAGGCTCTAAGGAAGGAAAGTATTTCAATGGCTGTTACTGATTCCCATTGCAGGAATAATAAGAGGATTCTGGCAGTGTCAGGGACTGCACGGGCATCAGCTGCAGATGTTTTGGTCAGCCAAAGAGGTTACTCATTGGTGATGAGACAACCGATAGCCACAGACTGAGAGAGAAACAGGGCAACCAGTGAGAAGAATGTCTGTCCTTGCAAATTTGTGCCTACCCTGGGGAAGTCCCAGAGGACCACAGCTCCTTTGCTGTCCCATCTCATTACCAAAAAAGCCATGAGCTCAACTTCACCTCAGCATTGTGAAATCTCAGGGCTCCTCTCAGCCTGTGTGGCAGCTCAGGCTCATTTAAAGGGTGAGGCTTTGTAGCAGAACAGGTCCACTGCTGATTCCCACTCTGAACTCACCACAGGTTAATACCACAGTGCTAGGGCTGTCTGATTGACCCACCTCCTCCCCAGTAACCATTGCTAGAGGTCCAAAGCATGCAGAGTCTGCCCTTTTTGCAAAGCCCAACAGTCCTTTCCCTCTCTGATTCAACTGGGGCTGATAACCAGCACAGCTGAAAGTGCAGGAACATCCCCCCCCTTCCCTCCACTCCCCTTTTACATCTGCTCTACATTTGCATCTCAGAAATTAGAGAACTTAGTTATGCAGCATTACATAGCTCAGGCTGGAGTATGGAATTGATTGGGTATTCAAGCTAAATAAGACAAGTTTAAAGATCTTTCCAGGAAATTGAGTAGAACACCCAAACTGACATTCAGTATTAAATATTGTATTTGTGCAGTTGCTCTTTCTAGCCCCTTGGCATTGAACATCTGGGAGCACGATTTCTAACATACAGAAACTGAATACCTGCTCAAAATCATGCTCATCAGAGCTCAGGAATTAAAATATTACTCTGCACTCCCCAAGCCAGTCCATTTCTAAAAGGTAGAGCTATTAAAATATGATTAGTTGAGCCAGATCTGGTCTCAGAAATGTCATACACCATTACAACTGAAAAGACCTTGATGCAATCCCCTTGGCAAAGTCCTCTGCTTGATCAGCAGCAAGATGTCAAGGAATGAACCTTGCAAATGCTTGTCCTAGCACCAGGAGAGCAATTAAAAAGAAAAGTGGGGGGTCTTTTGAGCTCTTGGATGTGCAGATTGGGGTGTCCTTGGGCTCCTTTTTAGGGCAAGCAAGAGCTGAACATTTTCACAGCCCTTTTTCTGATGCAGGAAGAACTTTGCTGCCCTTTGCTGCCTCAGGCAAAGGTTGCCTCATCCTTTTCACCCAGGACAGAGGCGGGGATCATCCACTGCCAAAGCCCTAGCCCAGTCCCCAGCTATCACAGCTCCCCGTTCCTGAGAAGTCCACATTTCCAAGAGCTCTTCATGGGTGGTCGGGATTGCTTTCCCCCCCACTTCCCCCCCCCCGCCTTGCTGGAGAATAAAATCCAAACAACCACAGAAAACCTTCAGAGTTCAGAGACTGGGCTCAGGTCGGGGTAATTATCATCTTCTTCCGCTCCTTGCAACAGCAGCGAGAGAGAGAGAAAGATAGATAGATAGATAGATAGATAGATAGATAGATAGATAGATAGATAGATAGATAGATAGATAGATAGATAGACAGACAGACAGACAGACAGACAGACAGATAGATAGATAGATAGATAGATAGATAGATAGATAGATAGATAGATAGATAGATAAACTTCTTTGCAATCTATGATCATCTCTCCTAATGAGGCAAATTGACCTAATCAGATTGGCATTGCACAGCGTTAATCACTGTAAGCATTTCTGCGCTGAAACCCTCTGCAAGGGCAAATCACCCCACAGGTAGGGCTCAGCCGAGGTAGGGGTTGCCCGGTTCACAGCAGCCCTGAGCAAAGCCCTCCAGGTCTGAGCTGCTCCCAGATCCAAGAGAAACCTCCCTCAGGGGCTGGCCGAGGGGTTCAAGGCTGTTGCCTGCCCTGGAAAAGTCAGTCAGAGGCACTGATCGGTCGGTGCAATTACAACAGCAACAAAATCCCCCAGAGCCAGCCCTTGTTCCCAGTAATTGAAGACATTTCCCATAGGCGGGTGGCACATTCCCTCCCGCCCCCCAAGCCTGGCTGCACTAAACCAGACATCCCAGTAAGATGCAATGTTGCAAAACTAAGGCAAAGACGTAGCTTTTGGGTTTGTTTTGTTCTGTTTTGGGGTTTGTTTTACGGTCTTTGTGACTAAGTCCAGACAAGGTCCCAGCCCTGGCGCCCCCACTTTGTTGCTCTCTGCCTGCCCTGCACCCGCAGAAATCTCCTTTTCATGCCGCATCCCGGTGGGAGATGCTGCTCCCCGGCTTTGTCAGGGCTTATTACTCCGTGTTTTCACACTTATCCCCAAGGTGTTGAACTCGCCCTGAAGGTTAATTAGTAATTTATTGCGCTGTCATCAGTTCGAGGCTACTAATGGCTTCAATTTAGCCCCAGGGCTTTTGGGTTTTACTTTTTTTTTGGGTGTCTCTTTCTTTCTTCTTCCCCCCTCCCCACCCCTTTCCTCTTGACTGCTTTGGAAGAGCTGGGGGTGGAGGGTAAAGGGGAATGGATCTATTTTGACCTCCAGCATGCCTCAGTTTCCCTGTTTATTCATACAGTGGCTGTGCAGCCCACCTCACCCAGGTACACACAGCCCACCTCCCAAAAACCTTCCACCCACCTGCCCCAAAAACCTTCCACCCATCCACCCCAGAACTCCTCCACCCAGCCAGCCAGGACTTAGATGCTGTCCCATCAGCAAACCCTTTTCATCCTGTCCTCCAATGCTTCCCTGAGGACTTTTTTCTTCCCCTATAGTGGGAGTGATGAGCAGAGACAGTTTGTGGACAGTGTTCCCTGTTGCGTCCCTCTGTGTCCCCATCAGCCCTGGCTTGCCTCATGGAGCTCCTCTTGTAAAAGAGCCACACATGGATTTTTTTTTTGGAAGATAACCACATTTCCTGTGTTTACACAGGCCCTTAGGTAAACCAGCCATGGGGAGCGGGGCATGGGAGGTGCTGGTGAGGTCCAGCCGGGGTGGCTGTCCCAGTTCCACAGCCTGCGTCCAAGGCAAGGCTGAGCTGAGAGGGATGCTGAGACAAACAGCACTGGGTGGCCTCACCATCACCAGCCCTTCACAGCATGGGCACTGGGGACAGCGAGAGAGGAGCTGTGCCTGAGTGTTATTGGGAGCTGTGATCCCAGCGCATTGTCCCTAGGGATTCATGCAGGAGAGGGATTGGGTGATTTTAGGGGGAAAAGGGAAGAAAATCTCTTGAAGGAGAGGGATTGGGTGATTTTGGGGGAAAAAGGGAAGAAATCAGTGTCTTGCAGGAGAGGGATTGGGTGATTTTAGGGGGAAAAGAGAAGAAAACAATCTCTTGAAGGAGAGGGATTGGGTGATTTTAGGGGGAAAAGAGAAGAAAACAATCTCTTGAAGGAGAGGGATTGGGTGATTTTAGGGGGAAAAGAGAAGAAAACAATCTCTTGAAGGAGAGGGATTGGGTGATGTTAGAGGGAAAAGGGAATAAATCTTTCTCATCAAGAATGTGGGCTGAAGGTTTTCAACCAAGAGCCTTCAATCCCTTGTGATGTGTCTGGGTGGCAGAGCCCAAACCCTAAGGGAACCAGGGGACAGCGGGATGCCCGCAGCCTGCTGGGTCACTGGACCTGTGCTGGGGCTGAGGGACAAATTGGTCCAAGGAGGAAGGTGGAAGATGCATTTCTCAAGATGCTGTGACTTGACTATCAGCTGGAAAGGTACAGACATCTCTTTGAATTTAAACAGCAAAAAGCTGAAAACCCAACAACGCACCCACCCGTATTTAGCTCTTCACCTTCATACACATGCATGAGGATGTGGATTCCTAGGGTAACATCTGCTATTCCCTCCCCTGTTTAATTTATGTCCGTTAACTTTAGGGCTAAGGACAGTTTATGGAAAAAAACACCTGCTTTCTCCTACTCCCAGGGCAAGGCTGGAATTTTCTCTGACTCTGCATCCTAAATAAAGCTCCGTTCCAGGCCCCGATGATTCATAGCAGGGCTCACGCACACATGCCTTATGTTAGGAGGCCCTGTCAGGATGCTCATGCCCCTTTTGAGTTCGAGGACTCGAGCACAGGCTCATTTATACACGTCACCAGGGTTTTCTGCAGAGCCCAGGGGAAACCTGAGCCCTGGAACTGGCTGTCCTGGAAACAGGGGATGGCTGTGCCACATGCCAGCCTCTTGCAGAAAGGCATGGGGAGCACTATCTACATTGAAATGATAGAAGGGTTTGGGCTGGAAGGGTCCTTTTGAAGATGATGCAGTCTAACCCCCCTGCAGCCAGCAGGGACATCTTCAACTAGAGCAGGTTGCTGAGAGCCCTAAATAGTGTGGAATGGTTCCACAATGAAGCATCTCCCTAGAGGTGTTCAAGAGGGGATTGGACATGACACTTGAAGCCGTGGTTTAGTAGTCATGAGGACCTGGGTGACAGGTTGGACTTGATCTTTCAGGTCTTTTCCAACCTTATTGATTCTATGATCTCCCACATCTCTGGGCAAACTGTGGCAGTGTCTCACCACCCTCTGTGTGAAAAAAAAATTTCCTTCTATCCACTCTGAATTTCCCTCTTTTAGTTTAAAGCCATTATGCCATGTCCTGTCACAACAAGCCCTGCTAAAAGTCTGTCTTCAGTGCTCTTATTAGCCCCTGTAAGTAATGAAAGACCATCAGAAGGTCTCCCTGGAGCTTTCTCTTTTCCAGGCTGAACCCCAACTCTCTCAGCCTGTCCTCACAGCAGAGGGATTCCATTTCTGTGGCCTCCTCTGGCCTCACTCCAACAAGTCCACATCTCTCCTGTGCTGACGACTCCAGAGCTGGCCCCAGCACTGCAGGTGGGGTCTCAGCAGATCACAGAAAAGGGGCAGAATCCCCACCTTCCACCTGCTGCCCATGCTACTGGGGATCAGCACAGGACAAAGTTGGTTCTGAGCTGTGAGCACACATTGTCAGCTCATGTCCAGCTTCTCATCCACCAACACTCCCAGGTCCTTCTCCTCAGGGCTGCTCTCAATCTTCCAGGGTCTTTGGGACCTCTGTAAGGTCACCCAGTTCTGTGACTGGGTTCACCCACCTGTTTTTGCTACATCCCACACCTATCCCAGTGAGCTCCATCCTTCCCATCTCCTCTCCAAGTGCACCTTCTTACATGCACCAAGCCAAAGCCAGCCCTAACTCGGCTTTGTCAGCAAGGCAACATCTCAGCCCTTTGACACAGATCCCTGCCTTTGCTTCTGTCATTATAAAAGATTGCCTTTCCATGATGGAGCTTTCAGTCATGGAAGCTTGTCAAGACAAAAAAAAAAAGGGGGGGGGGAGGGAGGGAAGGAAAAAAATCAAACTGAGAGTTGTTGGCAGCAAATGGAAGATAAAACCTGGATGCTCATCCAGGCTTGTATTTGGAAACTGATAGCCAGCAGTCAAGCAGCATGTAAAGACCCCCCACGTAGCCAACCTCTCCTGGTCCAGAGCACAGTGGAGGACATATGGATGGAGCTGGGCTGGCTTCACTCTTCTCCAGTATCCCCACCATGCACCCCAACGTCAGCACGAGGGGAGGCTTGCTGGCCCTGATGCTCTCTTCGAAGGGGGAGCAAAGCAAGGTGGTGGTGGTGGGGGGTGGAGAAGCTGATGACTAATCTTGTAACCTTTCCTTTTAGTGTTTAAGAGAACCTAAGTCTGTTTACAATAAAACAGAGTGATATTTTTCATCCTTCCAAATGGAACAAAGATTATATAAATAAAGTAACCTCAGACACAGCAAACACCTGTTGAAGGGAACCGGCTTGAGAAGACACGCAAAAACTATCTGTCTCTCTATCAAGGCCTTCTGGCGACTTGTGGTCAAGTTCAAGTTGAAGTGCATGACAAAGATTTGCTGATGGGGGAAAGCTGTGATAGGCAAAAGCATCAGCAAATGTCCATGGGTTTTGCTCAGGAGGTTAGTCAAGGAGCAATGAAGAGCTTTCTACCTCTTGAAACCAAGGAGTTTGGGTCTGCGTGTTCCTAGATAGTTTTCCACATGGATTGGGGCAGGTATTCCTGTTCACAGAGTCACAGAATATATCTGGTCGAAAGAGACCTCAAAGATGATCGAGTCCAATCCTCGACCCAACACTGAAGGGTCAACACTAAGTCATGCCCCTAAGCACCAGGTCCTTACACCATTTGAAGATCCCTAGGGACTGCAACTCCACTACTGCCCTGGGCAGACCATTCCAAAGCTTGTTAACCTTTTCAGTGAAGAAATATTTCCTGATATCTAGTCTGAACATTCCCTGGCACAGTTTGCAACCATTTCCTTTAATCCTGTTTCTTGTCCTCAAGAAGAAGAGGCTGACTTCACAAGGAACCTGAGAAGAGCCATGCCAGGAAAGTCATAGAATCAATGAGGTCGGAAAAGACCTCAAAGATCATCAGGTCCAACCTGTCACCACATACCTCATGACTACTAGACCATGGCACCAACTGCCACGTCCAATCCCCTCTTAAACACCTCCAGGGATGGGGACTCCACCACCTCCCTGGGCAGCACATTCCAACAGCTAACAACTCTCTTGGTGAAGAACTTTCTCTTCACCTCAAGCCTAAACTTCCCCTGGTGCAGCTTGAGACTGTGTCCTCTTGTTCTGGTGCTGGTTGTCTGGGAGAAGAGACCAACTCCCTCCTGGTTACAACCTCCCTTCAGGTAGTTGTAGAAAGCAATAAGGTCTCCCCTGAGCCTCCTCTTCTCCAGGCTAAACAACCCCAGCTCCCTCAGCCTCTCCTCATAGCGCTGTGCTCAAGGCCTCTTCCCAGCATCGTTACCCTTCTCTGGACATGTTCAAGAGTCTCAATGTCCTTCTTAAATTGAGGAGCCCTGAACTGGACACAGTACTCAAGGTATGGCCTAAGCAGTGCTGAGTACAGGGGCACAATGACCTCCCTCTTCCTGCTGGCCACACTGCTGTCCTACACCTGCAAGTCACTCCTGGGTTTAGAACAAGATCTAAAGGACCATAGAGATGAATCCTTGCTCAACCTGTTGTGCTGGCAGTGTCTCTAAACATCTCCACATTCTTGGATGCTGCACCAGGAGGTGCCCCATGTTTCAGCTACTTCAGTGGAGCTTCCAGGCTTGGTGGAAGCCAAAGCCTTTGGAGACCACAGCTTTAGCAGTGCTGGAGCCATGGAAGACCACCATTCTGCAGTCCTGGCACTGGATGATGCCCATAGCTGGATATTTTCTAGTGTTTGGCATCTTCCTGTGAAATACAGAAGACACCAGCAGTAGGGGTGCTTGATGACTTGTTTCATTGTGGCGTTTGATGGGAATTGAAGAAACGAGCTCAGGCTTTTCCAAAACGGAACTGGAGGAAGGTGTGTCATCCTCCAGAAGCCATTCCTCTCTCCCCTGAGAAGTGATATTCCCTGTGAGCTGCCAGACTAGGAATTTCCAAAGCTATTGTTCAAAGCCATGACAGCTTCATCCTTGTGACATTTTTCCTTTTCCCATCACTTCAAGAGCAAGGCAAAGAAATATTATCTCTTCCAGCACACCGTGGAACAGAATCCTCCACTTGCGTAAATCAATGTGGCTCCACTGATGCCATGAACACATGCCAATGGACACCTACCCAGGAGCCTGGGCTGTTATTTAATATCTCAGATTTCACCAGGCTTCTCTGGATGAAGACAGCTCCAGCAAACTACCAGTTTATCATAGAATCATAGAATCAATAAGGCTGGGAAAGGCCTCAGAGATCAAGTCCAACCTATCACCCAAGACCTCATGACTAACTAAACCATGGCTTCAAGTGCCATGTCTAATCCCTTTTTGAACACCTCCAGGGATGATGATTCCACCACCTCCCTGGGCAGCACATTCCAACAGCTAACAACTCTCTCTGTGAAGAACTTTCTCCTCACCTTGAGCCTAAACTTCCCCTGGTGCAGCTTGAGACTGTGCCCTCTTGTTCTGGTGCTGGTTGCCTGGGAGAAGAGACCAACCCCCACCTGGCTACAACCTCCCTTCAGGTAGTTGTAGACAGCAATAAGGTCTCCCCTGAGCCTCCTCCTCTCCAGGCTAAGCAACCCCAGCTCCCTCACCCTCTCCTCATAGGGCTTGTGCTCCAGACCTCTCCCCAGCCTCGCTGCCCTTCTCTGGACATGTTCAAGAGTCTCAATGTCCTTCTTAAATTGAGGGGCCCAGAACTGGACACAGTACTCAAGGTATGGCCTAAGCAGTGCTGAGTCCAGGGGCAGAACGACCTCCCTGCTCCTGCTGGCCATGCTATTTCTGATGCAGGCCAGGATGACATTGGCATTCTTGGCCAGCTGGGCACACTGCTGGCTCATGTTCAGCCAGCTGTCAACCAGTACCCCCCGGTCCTTTTCTGCTTGGATCTGACATCCATCCCAGGGGACAAATTGTCAGTGTAGGACAATGCGCCTCAAAAATGTGGCTGGCAAAGCGCAAAGAAAAATGTCATCTTCCGCTGTGTGTGCACAGGGCTGTAATTCTTTTTGGAAGCTCTGCTCAAAAACTGTTTTTTCCACCATTAATGAGAAAGGCTGCCTTGCTTTTCCTGGGCTCTGGGAGTGTGTGCTGACAGGTTGTGTGTAATGTCATCTCCCTGCTTTAAACCCCGTTCCAAGCTTGGGAATCCAGCAGGCTGGATGGAGGAAAGGGGAGGAGTGTGATTTTATTTAAGTTGTTGGGTTTTTTTTTTAAGGAGGTTGGTTTTGGTCCTAACCTAACAAACAGGTTGAGACAGATGATTAAGAATTAAGATGATGAATAATTAACATGATTTCTCAGCACAGGAGAGACATGGACTTTTTGCAGTAGGGCCAGAGGAGGCCACAGCAATGATCTGAATGTTGGAATCCCTCTGCTTTGAGGACAGGCTGAGAAAGCTGAGATTGTTCAGTGTGGAGAAGAGAAGGCTCCAGAGAGACTTAAAGGGGCCAATAAGAAAAATGTGGGCAGACTTTGTAGCAGGGCGTTTGCAACAGGACAAGTGCTGATGGATTTAAAGTAAAAGAGGGACATTCAGACTAGATAGAAGGAAGGAATTTTTTACACTGAGGGTGGTGAGATACTGACCCAGGTGGCTCAGAATGGTGGTAGGAGTCTTCTAGAAAAGGATAGAAAATATATACTAGGTGCTGCACATTTTGCCTGTGAAGCCTCCTCTCCATGTGAAGGAGATGTGCTCCTGGAGGGGTCCTCACTGCCTGCCAATCTGTGGGGAGCTGCTGTGTCCTACTAGCTCCTCCAACCACGTTTTGCAAACACCCTGAGTCCTGTTTTCCAGCAGACACAAGTCTGAGTAAATGAGAATAACAAGGCATTCGGTTCTCAGTGTTGTGAGATAGTCCCTTTGGACTTTAAATCTCTAGGTCTTTAGAGTCTCAATTCTTTCCAGCTACATTGTCTATGCTGAACTGGTCCTGAAGTCACAGCAGTCCTTTGCATGTTCCCTCCCCTGCTTGCATCCTCCATTCATCCTACAGCAAACCTGCCCTGTTCCTGTACCTTTTTCTTGACCACAGCAAGGAAGTAGATCCTTGGAATCCAAAATCTACCTTCTTCTGTCTTTCCTTATTGGGCTCCATCCCATTAGACTGCACCACCTTTCATCTTGCCCTTCATCACTACTATTCC
Organism: Melanerpes formicivorus; assembly: GCF_026170545.1. Taxonomy (NCBI): domain Eukaryota; kingdom Metazoa; phylum Chordata; class Aves; order Piciformes; family Picidae; genus Melanerpes; species Melanerpes formicivorus. Next base: position 11,621,100 of record NW_027142372.1, on the reverse strand, counting down.
TCACTGCCTATCAAATCTGTGTGGAGTGGTGAAGGACAGTATTTCACCAGGACACTTGTTACCGTGAGGTATCAAGCCTTGGCCACGAATGTCCCTTCTTAATTCCTACCTGCATATCTTATTTACAAAGACAGCAGTAATTAATAAGAAAATAATGGTAATTAGGTTTCCTGGGACACACTTTCTGGCCTGTTTGTTGGAGTGTTTATTTGGTTTATCAGTCCTTTCCTGGGAAACTCTTCATAAAACCATAGAATGCATTGGGTTGGAAGAGGCCTTCAATGTCGTCTAGTCCAACCTCCCTGCAGCAAGCAGGGACATTCCCAACTAGATCAGGTTGCTTGGAGCACCTTCAAGCCTGATCTTGATTATGTTCAGGGATGGGGCCTCCACCATCTCGCTGGGCAAACTGTTCCTGTGTTCCACCACCCTCATAGTAAAGAACTTCTTAATGTCCCATCTAAATCTACCCTGCTTTAGTTTAAAACCATGTTGGATAGGAGACAGCAAGTCACAGAGCTCTTGTTTCCTTTTGGTGAAGAAATGTGGCTTTTCATCTTTAAATAATTATTCAACTTAATAGAGCTGCTTTACAGTGTTCCAGCAACAGCCAAGCACTATCTCATAATAATGACTCATCTTCTTATCCAAGACTATCCATATTCCTTACAAAAACACACTGCTGAGGACTCTTAAATATTATTGTGTCCCCCAAAGAGAGATAGGGCTGGTATCAGTAGATTTGAGCCAAGGCTTACATCCAGGTTTAGAGCCCAAGTTCTCAGCTCAGCCTGTGTTTTATAGAAGGGTCAAATCTCAGCTCCAAGAGCTTGCCTCCTAGCTTGGCTCAGAGGTCTTCATGCTGTTCCCTGCATAGTGGTACGAAAGCAATCTCATCCTGTCTTGGGGATTCCACTGGAATGAACTGAAGAGAATGATGCCACACAGGGAATCCAGCACACACTTTTAGGTTCAGTCCTGTGGGAGATTCCCAATGGACAAGAGGATGAAAGGGTGCCCTAGGGTCCAATGTCTCAGAAGCAGGAAGAAAGACATGCCTGCAAGTTCAGCTTTGAGTTTCTAATGCAACATTGCAGGATGGACACGCTCTAGATCAGATTGGACCCAATTCTGATCCCATTTCCACTGATTTTGCAACTTTGGAAGAAGCACAGACACTGGCCAAGTCATTCCTGTATAAATAAGAACAAAATCAAGAGGATGAAACTTGGATCTGGACGAGGGTGCTCAGATCCAACTCGTTGGCTTGAGCTCTCCTGTAACTAACATCCAACTTGGGCAAGGAGAGCAGCAGAGCTTGCACGATTCTCTCTCCTTTCCCCAGCCTGTCCAAGGAGTCATCGCTGTCCCAGGCAACGACCATTGTTTCTAACACTCAGTGTTCTTGGTGCTTACACACACACACTCCCTCAAGGTCACCTTTTGGCTGCTTCTTTTCTACCTCCTGGAGTCCAGCATTATCTCTGCTGATTGTTTCCAACTCTAACACATTCTTCATTTTTATTTTATATATATTTTTTTTGTCTTTTCAGATAACATCAAAACTTCTTCCAAGCTACTTTGGAAGTTTTCCCACCAGTACCTTTTCCAGCTGAAGGGAGATGTATGGATCATGTGTCACAAGAGACCGGCTGTGGGCACAATGTAATAGTGCCAAAGTGTTACACATAAAATTGGACAAAGGCAGCTCTAAATTAATAGCAGTTCAAAATATGCCAATATATTCAGTTTGATTACTAGGCTGTTAGAAACCCTAACTGAAGGTACAGACTAAGAAAACAATCTCAGTCTGGAAGAAGATAACATCTCCCCAAACTGCCTTGTAGAAATTCCTGATGGGTAGGTTGGCTGCCTTGGGATGGAACTCCACACTTCAGTGTCTTTCACTGGTTTCCAGGGACTAAGCAAGGCACAGGCTGCTGTAAGACAGATTCAAGCATTAAGGGCACATCACCTACCCTTTGGGCAGACAAGAACACCTCAAAACAGACAAGAGGTCACAGACAGCAGAACATTAGGATAGGTGATAACACTTTACCCAGGAGGTCCCGTGAAAAGCTTGGCAGAATCACACATCTGAGCCAGCTCTATTTGAGCTGCTACAGCTGGTTTGTTTATGCCAACCCAACCATAAGCCTGGCCATTACCTCATGACTCTGCCCCTCTGCCTTCACCTTCCTCCTCCAATTCCTCCTTCCAACACAACAGCAGCAAGAGCCCAGCTTGGCTCTGGTTCCTCAGCCTTTGGACCACAACATGCATCTTTGCCTAATCTGATGAGAAATCTTGAACTGCTTTACAATAATCCCACTCCCACCAAGGCCAGTGTGTCAGGCCCTTGGTGGCTGCTCATCCCACTGAAGCCACCGAAGCCAACAGAGCTGTACTGAAACACACCACCTGACTCACTTGGCTCAAAACCTTTGATTATTGACTTCAATGAGAAGAAACTCCAGGCCTCCATGACTTTTTGCTGACCCCAGAAGAGTTGAAGTAATAAACTGTTCTCTTGTCATGCACAGCTCCCACAGGATCCCTCACATGAGCGCTTGCAAGGTAAGCAGAGCTTGGAGAGCACAACGACGACTCCGCGCTCGAGAATGTTAATTGTTCTCCATTGCCCCCAGTGATTTTCACATTTTGTAATTCCTCCACTGGCTGACAGCTGGATTCTTCCCTAATTAGAAAGCAGTTGTAGTTGAAAAATCAGACATTTCCTGGAATTTAAATAACCAAGTTTCCACCGGTCGGCATCCAACAATGCAATCCTGCAGCTTCGTTCGGAGTGCATCAGGGAAAGGAGGGGAAAAAACCCCAAAACACTGAAGCGTGATGGCTAAGTGGGGGAAAAAATGAGGTTTTGATGACTTCACACTTTCAAATACATCATTCTTGGATCTTGGTGCTCCAGCTTAACTTGTAAGTTGTTTTGTTTTGGGTTTTTTTTGTTTGTTCAGATAATCACAGAATCACCAAGGTTGCAAGAGACCTCAAAGATCATCAAGTCTAACCCGTCACCACAGACCTCATGACTAAACCATGGCACCAAGTGCCATGTCCAATCCCCTCTTGAACACCTCCGGGGATGGGGACTCCACCATCTCCCTGGGCAGCACATTTCAATGGTTAACGACTCTCTTACTGAAGATCTTTCTCCTCACCTTGAGCCTAAACTTCCCCTGGTGCAGCTTGAGACTGTGTCCTCTTGTTCTGGTACTGGTTGCCTGGGAGAAGAGACCAACCCCCTCCTGACTGCAACCTCCGTTCAAGTAGTTGTAGACAGCAAGAAGGTCTCCCCTGAGCCTCCTCTTCTCCAGGCTAAGCAACCCCAGCTCCCTCAGCCTCTCCTCATAGGGCTGGTGCTCAAGACCTCTCCCCAGCCTCGTTGCCCTTGTCTGGACACGTTCAAGAGTCTCAATGTCCTTATTAAACTGAGGGGCCAAGAACTGGACACTCAAGGTATGGCCTAACCAGTGCTGAGTACAGGGGCACAATGACTTCCCTGCTCCTGCTGGCCACACTATTCTTGATGCGTGCCAGGATGCCATTGGCCTTCTTGGCCACCTGGGCTTGTTTGTTTTGAGGCAGAAATGATGCCACTCATTGACAAAACCACAAGTCAATGTTTTTCAAAGGCAGCACGTCCTTAAATGCGGTGAATATATCTTTTAAACACAGAGCTGGCATCTGACTACACAATTATTCCTCTGTGCCTTGGGAAATGCATCTTTGTGCATAGTCAATACAGGATAAATGTTGATTTTTCTTCAATCTGTTGCCACAGGATTTGTTCATTTTCTCTCCGCAGCAAACTGATGACAGCGAGGACTAGCTCTAAACTCCCCAGTCTTAGGCTATTGAAAAGACAAAAGGGAAAGCCCTTGGACAGCTGCTGGCCTCCAGGAAAGTCCATGAATGGAGACCTACGGCACTGCATCCTAATTACATCCTTGGGGAACGGCAGAGGAGACAGAGCTCCAAACACTCACACCATGGAGGCAGTAACAGCAACACTACTTGACAGTCCATCTTCTCAGCTGCTCTTTTCTGTTCCAGAACCCACAGTTTCAGGCAAATGTGCCTTTTTTCTTTACATTTTTTTTTGTTTTTAAATCAGCCTCTATCTCATGTGGTCGTGGGAAAGAAACAACCCTTCATCTGTAACTGATTAGAGAGATTGGTGCTCGAGTTTGCAAGCAGCCTGAAATGAGATCTGGTAGAAGCTTGAAGAGCCTCCATTTTCCTCTGAACTGTGTGCCATGACCTTCCAAAAGGATGTCACTTAACGGAGTCCTTGCCTTATCTAGGAGAGGACAACTGCAAGTGGAAAAAAAGAAAACCAAAACACTGCATGCTCAACGTGATGTGGTGACCACATGAAAAAGCAGCCCCAGATTGGAAACCCTGAGGCAAGAGCTTGGAAGTTATTGTGTCTGGGGCATCTGTGTACCAAGTACTTTGCAGAGGAAGCTATTTCACTTGGGAAAGAAATTAGTGGAACTTCAAGATCTCTTTGAGTAATGGAAGTCAAAGAACGTATGTATTTTGCAATGGTGGAGGTTTTTTTTTCCCCTTCCCTTGGGAGCAGCTGGGTTTTCCCCAGAATATCCCATTCTCATGGTTCCCTCTATTTTGGCATCACCTCCAATTTAGTTGCTTTGCCTCGAGGGAGAAGGCTCCACACATAGCCCAGCCCCTTCCAGCCTGTGAGATGTGAACTGTCTCCACCTCAGAGCATGGAGCCATGCATGGGACAAAATGCTCAGGGAAGGCAACCAAGGAGCCAGTAGGTACCTGCCCATATTGGCACATTGAGTCAAACACAGAGAGAAAAGGAGCTCTCTGGAGAGACTCAAGTGGAGGCTACAAAGATTTTCAGGGATTTGGAGCATCTCTAGGAAGAAGAAAGGCTGAAAGACCTGGAGCAGTTTAGCCTGGAAGAGCATCCTATGAGGGGATATTCTCAATGCACAGCAAGAGCTAAAGGGTGGGAAGCAAGAAGATGAGGTCAGACTTGTTTCAGTGCCCAATGACAGGACAAGAGGCAGTGGACACACACTGAAACCTAGGACATTCCACCTAAACATGAGGAGAAACTTCTTTGCTCTGAGGCTGTTGGAGCCCTGGAGAGGCTGCCCAGAAAGGTTGTGGAGTTTCCTTCTCTGGAGGGATTCCAAACCTGCCTGGATATTGTGACCCTGGGCAACCTACTAGGTGAGCCTGCTTTAGCAGGGAGGTTGGACTAGATGATCTCCAGAGGTCCCTTCTGCCCCCCACCATGCTGGGATTCTGTGACACCAGAGGCAGTTTCAGACCTCTCTGCTCTGACCACTTGCACAGCTGAGCCTATGAGGGGACGACACAACAGGGACTGTACAGAATTACCCCTTCCTCAGCTCATTTAAAGCACAGGTGAGAAGCTGCAGCAAATGGTCTGGAAACAACACAACTCATCATGTAATAGAATTTGTCCCTAGGTAACACATTAGCAAATGTAGGTGTTGCCAAAGACATTAAAAAAGCTTCTTTGGCTTTCAGCAAGGAAAAAAAAGAAACCAAGGAAGAACACCTGCTTTGGGGAATAGGAGCACTTGTGGAGAGCATGTGCAGAAGCTTCCAGAGAGGTTTTTAAATGGACTTGTCAAGCAACTTAAATGGAAACATTATTCCTAAAGTTTATTCTAAGATTTGTACATACTTAACCCAAAATCCCACAGCAAATGAACACTGAGTAAAAGCCCTGAGGGGAAATAGAAAGAACAAATCCCAAGTAGATCGTTACAGTTGGGTTGGGGGGAAATCTCTTTGGAAGAGGAAGTTTGGCTCATTTTCAGCCTTTCCTCCAGCATGTTGTTGTATATAGGGCACAGGAGAATATATTTCATTTGCTTAATGCTGCCTAGTGGGGCTACCAAACCCCACTGAGCGAAGATCGACGATGCCAAGTTAAATCTTGCCCTGGTTATTAGAGCTTGGAAGGTATGGGAATATTTTTAATAATAAGGAAGGCTAAACAGGGCTGTCTGTTTTTCATAATTGCACAGTGCTCCCAAGACAGCTGTTCAGCCATCTTGAAAATCAATGTTTTGATGCCCTTTGAACCTTCTTTTCCTGCTGAGTGTCTCTCCTACAGGTTGCTCCCCAGGATGAAAACAATAAAAGCAAATATATAACAGTAAAGGCCTGAGGTTAATGTCTTTAACAAGATAATGTTACTTAAGGGAACTGTAAACCAAATCATTCCCAAATTCCATTTGTTCTTTGCAATCTAGGATGTATTATGAAACCATATGTGTGCATAGGGATGCGTGCATGGTGTGCAAGGCTTTGTACAGTAATACAACTTTGTTTGCACAGTGCGTGTTCCAGTATTCCCAGTTCACCTGGTTTGCTGGGAATGACTATTATTCTAACCATTAATCCTTTTATTAATAACTGCCTATTGCAGCTGTGTCAGAAAGAATCACATCAGAACAGAGCTGCCTGTGAGTCTCACGTGCAAGATCTGAAAAAAATGGCACCAGGTCATTTTACGAAGCAGAATTCTGTTCCGTGGGTTTAGGATCAGAAGGGAATTCATGCCAACAAACTGGCACATGCCCTGAATGGCTTGGAATTTTCACCAGAGAAGAACTTGCTAAAATTACTTCAAGCTGCATAGAGAAGTTCATATACATGAATTTAAAGGGGAAAAAAAACAGAAGAGAGAGGAGAGAGGAAAAGAAGAGGAGGAAAAGAAGAGGAGGAATAGAAGAGGAGGAACAGAAGAAGAGGAAAAGAAGAAGAGGAAATTAAGAAGAGAAAAAAAAGAAGAGAAGAGAAAAGATGAAGAGAAAAAGAAGAGAAGAAGAAAAGAAAAAGAAGAGAAAAGGAAGAGAAAAAGAAGAGAAGAAGAAAAGAAAAAGAAGAGAAAAGGAAGAGAAAAAGAGAAGAAGAAAAGAAAAAGAAGAGAAAAAGAAGAAAAGAAGAGAAAAAGAAGAGAAAAAGAACAAGAGAAGAAGAGAAAAAACAAGAGAAAAGGAAGAAGAGAAAAAGAAGAAGAGAAAAAGAAGAAGAGAAAAAGAAGAAGAGTAAAAGAAGAAGAGAAAAGGAAGGAGAGAAAAAGAAGAAGGGAAGAAGAGAAAAAGAACATAAATAGAAGAGAAAAAGAAGAAGAGAAAAAGAAGAAGAGAAAAGGAAGAAGAGAAAAAGAAGAAGAAGGTCAGACTTGTTTCAGTGCCCAATAACAGGACAAGAGGCAATGGACACACACTGAAACCTAGGACATTCCACCTAAACATGAGAAGAAACTTCTTTGCTCTGAGGCTGTTGGAACCCTGGAGAGGCTGCCCAGAGAGGTTGTGGAGTTTCCTTCTCTGGAGGCATTCCAAACCTGCCTGGATATTGTGATCCTGGGCAACCTACTAGGTGAGCCTGCTTTAGCAGGGAGGTTGGACTAGATGATCTCCAGAGGTCCCTTCTGCCCCCCACCATGCTGGGATTCTGTGACACCAGAGGCTGTTTCAGACCACTTTGCTCTGTCCACTTGCACAGCTGAGCCTATGAGGGGAGAAAAAGAAGAGAAAAAGAGGAAAGATGAAAGGGTAAATAGTTCCCTGATGCACACGTACAAGTATTTACACCCACTGAAAATTTATCTCAAGACATGTTCATGTTACTCTCTTCAGAAGCTACTTTCACAGCATTCTTTAATATTCCTTACAATTCAATTAATTTGGAGCAAATTTGATATGGAACAAGACCCTGACCCTACACATGTGTATTTTTTCTTGATTTTCATGGAAATAGGAGCTATAACTAAGTGCAGAATAAAGGAGACTAGTTTATTTAACTTTATATTATCTACAATACTATAAAACTTGGAAATAAACCAGGAACATAACCCTACTAAAACATTTTGGAGATTGTCCAGAATAAAAATAGCTAAGGACTCTTTTTTCTACTGATATCTTCATAACTGGACTCATTTCCATTAAGACAAGTGGGAATTGTAGGTGATCATAATCACTCCACAGTGACAAAAGTCTCAGTTCCATGTGCCTTCAAATTGCAAACCTACACAGATGCTGAGGCAAAAGATGCCAGAACTTGAGGACACAGTCACCATGAAAAACCTTGATAGTTTAGAACATGTTGGCCTGAGCTCAATTCTTCCTCCTCTTGAGTCTAAGTCTTGCTCCTTCCCATACATAGCACTTGGGTGTTGGAGGGCAATGAGTATTGGGCATGAGGTCTGCCATGAGTAGTAAGGTATTTGACAACAAATCAAGTATCTCTACAAGTAGTTAAGATGAAAAAGAGAAAGCTCTTCAACACTGTTTATGGCAGAAATAGGTTTAATGATCACTTTAGACACTGACACCATCTATCTCTGCTGTGAGCCACCATGGCTCTCTGAGGAGCATCACTGTGTCTTGCAGTACACTATTATGTGTCCAGCCATACAACCTAGAGACTTTAGTGGATCTTCTCAATGCTCATCAATAGCTGTAGGGTACAGGACACAAGAGAATGGGGCCAGACTCTTTTCACTGGTGTTAAGTAACAAGGGCAAGGGGCAATAGGCAGAAACTGCAACCCAGGAGGTTCCCCCTAAACATGAGGAGAAACTTCTTTGCTATGAAGGTGTCAGAGCTCTGGAGCAGGCTGCCCAGAGAAGTTGTAGACTGTACTTGGAAGAGATTCCAAACCTATCTGAACATAATGATCCTGGGCAGGCTGCTGTGGGTGACCCTGCTTTAGCAGGAGTGTTGGACTAGATGATCTCCCGAGGTCCTTTCCAACCCCCACCAAGCTGGGATTCTGTGAAATATCCACTGTCTTCTCTGCTGCCACTGGCAAAGGAATTCCAAATCTGAGTACAGATCTGCAGCATTGGATAAAATTAGTGTCTTTAAATCTAAAAACCTTTAGCCCTTTTAGATCTCAGCTCTGTTTCCACTGATTTAAAGTTCCTCATGTTCAGGTTTGATGGGGCTCTGAGCACCCAGATCTACTTGGAAATATCCCTGCTTACTGCAGGGGGGTTGATTAGATGACCTTGAAAGGGGTCTTCCAACCCAATGCATTCTATGATTCTGTATTTTTCTAGCTGCTTTGTAAAGCAGTCAAATACTGGACCTTTACCCTCTTTGCTTACAAGTGTGAAATATTCCTTCTGGAATATGGAGCTCTATTAGTGTGAGGTTTGGGATCCCTGGAGGGGGTGGGGGCATACCTATTTTCTAACACGTATATGCCAGAAAGACAAACTGACACTCAAACAAACATATTGTGAAACAACCACAGAGAAATGTTCACCTCAACCTCTCACCAACAGGTTATTTATAGATTATTATTATTTAAAAAAAAACAACACACCCCAAACCAACCAAAACACAGCACAAAAAGCCCCCAAAATCTTTTAATCTAATCTTGGCTAGATTTTCCCCTTCAGTGCCTAAGGGATACGAGATTATTTATAACAGGAAACCTTTGATTCCTAAGCTTTTATGTTCTCGCAATGTTCCAGCTCACACACACACACACACACACACACAAAAGCAACGTGGTGATTTTTAAGCAAAAAAAGCAAATTTCAGCCTGCAGCCAGGGCTAATGGTTCCACTCCCTGATGCTACCTCTGGGAATGGGACACGGAGAAGAATTAGGTCCCTGCAAGAAGTTTGCATAATCCCGCCCTCAAATGATGCAGCCTCAGGAGCACGTGAACCCACTGGAGAGCAGCATCCCCTTTTTTTGTGCTTTACAAGGACAGCCCAGAGGCAGTGGTGATAGACACATACTAAGGAGCCCCCTGGGCATTTGCCTTCCTATTAGCATGGCCAGTGTGAGGTTCACACACTGGGTCAAGGCAAGCACCAAACATCTCCCTGACAGCAACACAGCTGTAAGGTCCTTCTTGGGTCTTCCAAAGGTCAGTGGAGAGTTTCTCACTGACTTCAGAGGTTGGATTTAGAGTCACTGGAAGCATATAGATGGATGTAACCCATTTTACCATGTTGCACAACACATGTGCACAACAGCAGAATGTAAAGTGCAGCTCTGGCTTTTGGAGTGGATCTTCATCTCTTCACCATCACCTCCTCCTCTCCACCCTCACCTCATTCTCTCCAGCTCCATCCAATTTAGCTGTGACCCTGCACTTGAGTAAGTTTGGTCTAGCTCTGCCAGTCTTAAGAGGCTCTTGATTAGCCATTCATTGCAATGGGCTGCCCAGGGAGGTGGTGGAGTCACCATCACTGGAGGTGTTTAGGAAGAGACTTGATGGGGTGCTTGGTGCCACGATTTAGTTGATTAGATGGTGTTGGATGATAGGTTGGACTCGATGATCTCAAAGGTCTATTCCAATCTGGTCTATTCCATTCCATTCCATTCCATTCCATTCCATTCCATTCCATTCCATTCCATTCCATTCCATTCCATTCCATTCCATTCCCACCAAACTGTCCTCAGCTCTTACACCCACTGCTAGACATCTTCAGTCCCAAATGAAGCAGCCCCTGTCTTTGAGTGACAGGTGACAGTCTTTCCAGTTGACAGCATGAGGACAGCACTTTGACTGTTATGGTTTGGAGATTTGTACAGGCACAATCCAATGGCTAAGCTTCTGCTGATAAAATTTCATCTGAACAGGGTCGATACAGTAGAGAGAATTTCAGGGTCAGGTGCTGGATCAGTATCTTCCTACGATTTCTTTGCAAGCTAAAATAAAACCAACAACCCAAAAGCCTCCTTGACACCTTGGTCCTTACAAGGACTCAGAATAACTGCATGTTTATTTTGAGAGATTAATCCTTTTTTTCTTGGAAATTTCTGCTTTGATTCATTTGATGATTAATAAGGTTGCTGAAAGCAAAATGAGGGCAAGAAGCTGCTCAGTGGTTGAAGTCCTACTGCCAGGTCCTGTCACTTCCATCAACAATTCCTTTCCAGTGATATAATGTACAATGAACAGTGTAAGAGTGGACGGGAATATGTTTGCAGAGATCAGCATCAGAGTCTAAGTGATTGCAGACTTGGAGAAGTTAAGTAAAAGTGTAAAAAAAAGCCAAATCATGTTGGTGATATATCTCCTGCAAGCTCCAATGCCCAGAAAAACAGCAAAGCCTCTCTACATGTTTTAAAGAAAATATCTATAGATAAGATTTGGTCTTTGCAAATGGTAAACGAAAGCCAAGCTCATCTTATGAGGGGTGAACCAGGTTTTTGCACCTAGAAACCTTCCTCTTCCTGCAAGTACAGGTTAAATGGGATTTTAAAACAAGGCTTTTAACCACACCTTATATAATTTCAACCCTCACATGGTCCCTTTTAATCTTGCCTTAATTATGGCTATGAAGAAAGTGATTTTTCTTTTCTTTCTTTAGTTGGCAAGCTGAGAAGATGATGAGGACAGACAGAGGAGGCTGCAGAGAGGACAATGCAGCATAATCCATGGCATCAGGCAAAATCCCATCTCTGACCCTACCACTCTGTTTCTCTTTGTTTCTTCACTCCTACTTACACACAAGAAAAGGTTGTGGCTTCCTTCCACCACGACAAGAAGTGAAGTCAGCTAAGAACTCACATATGTCCAGCTAAGAACTCACAGATGTAGCAGAAAAAACTTGGTTGATGTGGTTGAAATTCTAGTAACTTATTAGGACAGGAGCTCATTCCTCAAGCCTGGATGTAGAGGTTTTCAGGGGACAGAGAAAAAAGATGGCAGAGACGTGACAGATGGAGATATCCTTTCTCCCATCTTGACAATGTCACAACCACTTTGCCAGCTTCGTAGACTGGTCTGCACATGGGTAGAGACTTGATTCATTCTGGTTTCCTCATGTGTTGGAGGTGTTCAGCTCTCTGCTTGGAATCCAAACCCATAGACTGAAACACATCTTAGAAGATCCCTTTCAGCCCACAACAGTTAGAATAACAGAAATTAAAAGGCTGCACTGAGCTCTGGCAGAACCATGCCTTTTAAAGTTTAATTCTTCTCTTCCCCCATGAAAAATGATGCTTCCCTCTGCCTTCTCCCTACCTTTAATCCCAGCAATGCTGCATTTATTCTAGCTGACCATGTACTTTCCCTCTCAACTCCACTCCCCCCCCCTCCCCCCCCCCCTGCACCAGAGCATTAATGAATGGGAACATTTTTCTTACTTTCAGATGCATTACAAGAGGTTTCAAAGTAAATTCTCTGGAAGCCCAACACGAGCCCCCGCTTCCCCCTGCAGCGCGTTCATGGCGAGGAACCCAGCGAGAAGAAATCACCATGACCCCATCCACGTCAGGAAAAATAAATACATGTTCTGCTGCAGGCCTGCATGGAACAATTTAAACCTTTCCTGCCACCTCCAGACACTGAGGTTTGTAATTGAAATCCTGAGGAACAGAACTGGCTAGCAGACAAAGAAGAAACTGTCATCCTTTTGCATCTGCTTTGCTTTTGGATGATTTAACTGGCCAATTGATCTTTGCTTTTCATTAATATTTAATTTCTCTTCCTCCCCCCCTCCCCTTGAGCAGGGTAAGGTGTTATGAGTGTTGGTTTTTGGAACCAGGAATGAAAGCTTCAATCCAACGTGCCCCTCTGCTGAGCAACCTCCAACGCAGCCTAGAGAGATTGGTCCAGGGGAACTAAGGAAACCATCTGGCTTTCTAGGATGCTTAAAGAGCTTGGCCTTTCTGCCTGAGAGAAGCTGATCACTGCCAGGTCTGGCAGATGACTGCCTGCAAGAAGTTAGATGGACCTGAGCAACCTTGTGCAACTTCAAAGCTGGTTCTGCTTTGACAGACCAGAGACCTTTAGAAGTCCCTTCCAACCTAAATTATTCTGTGGCTACCACAACTGCTTTAGCGTAGGAGTCTCAATGTTCACAAAATGATAAAGCCCAGAGGCAGGCTCTGATTTGCAGTGCTCCAGCCCAAAGGGCATTCAGTGTATTGTGAAAAATTACTTCCAAAGGAAACTTGAATTAGTAAAGTGGGGAGAGGGACAGTGGTGGGAACCAGCTAGCTGGACTCTGGAAAGCTAAAGGCATCAATCTCCAAAACTCCAGCACCCAAACTTTTTCTAGGGTTCTTCTAAACAGCTCTTAGGCCTGAAAGGAACAAAAAATCTCTTCAGAGGACACTCACATCTAAACACAAGAGGCTGGCAGGTACCAGCTGGGCTCCAGCAAATCTTTACAAACCTCCTGGCTTATTTACGAGGCGTCTTAAGCACTATAAATGGCTTTTTGTGTGTGTCTGTGAATTGTACCAGGAAAGGAGCAGGGAAGCAGGACAAAAACAAGGAAACTTGGCTTGAGAAAACACCCAAACATATCAAGATGAAGAAACTGTTCAATGCTTGGAGCAGGCGTCAGCCTCTCCTCCACTTCTCATCCATCCTTTTAGAGCTCTGGGCTCCCCAGCACATCAGAGCTGGAAACAAACCATGTCAGCAGCATCTGTAGTTATTTGCTTTGGACTGGTGCTGATGCTACAGAAGTCTACTCATCCACCCATTCTAGGTGACCCTGACAAAAATGTCTAAGGAACATTAAGTGAGTAATACCCCAGTTCAAACCAGCTGGAAACTACACGACACACATTTTGCCCTTTCCAAGACACCAAGGCTTTGACCAACCAAAGGCATTTGGGAAAAGACATTTTCTTTCCTTGGGAATGGATTTTTATTGAGGATTCCTCTCCCCCCCCCCCCCCCCCCCCTTTTTTTAATGGGTGGAGAAAAATGGGATACCAATTTCAATTTTCCTTGTCCTTTCTTTTCATGTTTAACCAGCTAAAAGAGTGAAAACATTCCTCAAAACACAGGCAATAGAAATGGAATAAAGGAAAAGCTTGTAGTCATGAGCAGACCTCAGAAGCTCAGCTGACACCAGTAGCTGCTTTGAGGTCCAGCCTGTGGGTTCATCCACACACTTTGCACACAGAATATGCCCTAACCACAGTGTTTGCATGCCCTCCTGCCTCTGTGCCCTGTTTTACCTTTGGAGCTAGAAACAACCCTTGCTGCCAGCTACAAACGTCCTGCGTATTCTACAGACACCCCAGACCTCTGAGTAATTGCCTGTTAATTTAGCTGTAGGCAACTACTTCACAAGCAATGTCAGTGGGGGAAGATCTCCAGTTTGCCTCAACACATCACAAGAAATGTTGGGAGACAGCCAAGAAGAGGTTCTCCTCCTCCTCTACTCTGTCCTAGTCAGACCACATCTGGAGTTCAGTTCTGGGCTCTCCAGTTCAAGTGAGAGAAGGAACTACTGAAGACAAGGAAATACTGGAAAGAGTCCAGTGAAGGCTATGAAGATGCTGAGGGGACTGGAGCATCTCTGTAAGGAGGAAAGGTTGAGAGCCCTCAGGCTGTTTAGCCTGGAGAAGAGCAGCCTGAGAGGGATCTGCTCAATGCTCAGCAAGGGCCAAAGGTTGGGGGACAAAAGGATGGAGACACCATTTACACCAGTGCTGAGTGACAAGACAAAGGACAACAGGCACAAACCAGAACCTAGGTCATAAGGCAAAAGCTCTTTGTTGTGAGGGTGCCAGAGCCCTGGAGCAGGCTGCCCAATGAGATTGTGGAGTCTCCTTCTCTGGGGAGATTCCAAACCTGGCTGAACACTGTGATCCTGGGTAACCTGCACTGGATGACCCTGCTTTAGCAGGCGGGTTGGATTAGTTGGTTGTCAGATGCCCCTTCCAACACCCACCATGCTGGGATTCTGTGCACTGGATAAAGGGAGCTCATTTTGGTCATCCCAGCTTTCTTTTCCTATTCTGAAGTCGTCTCTTTTACTGCCCTAGACTCTGAGTTCAATGCCATCTTGGGGGGGAATCTATACACAGAGATTCAAAAAACAGTATGAGAAGATGATCATCTCATCTTGCTGTGCTGTATATCCTACCCTGATGAGCACTTCAACAAATGTAAATAAAAACAGCTTTTCCTCTTCTGACTTGTCTTGAGAGAGCTTTATGTTGGGCCTCCACGTAATCCATGGGATTTCTGAAGCTTTTATTTTTAACTAAGTAATTTGTATGGCTGCCTGAGAGGCTTCCAAACATGGGGTAACTCAATTTTGGTATGCTCCCAACCACCTAATTAAAACCATGGAATAAAATCATTTGGCTTAGGTGATTTCTAATTCTCCTTTCTTCCTCCTTTTATTTTTTTAATCAAAAGAAACCTTCTGAGTCACATATCCAGGGGATTATTCTAAACAGCACTTTGGAAAGAGCAAATGCTGGAGAAATCTTATATAGGAGTGGAGGAGAATTGGCATGCATGTGTGTAGAGCTCATTTAGATCAAATGCCAAAGGTTATGATACACACGGGGGAAAATCAAATTGCTTGTGATCCTCCTCTTACTGCAGCATCCCTTTCAGAATGAGGTAATGAGGAAAGGAAGGTTTCCCCTTCCAAAGACTTAATGAGGATTTGGGAACAACTGATGAAGGCACAACCCTGGGGGAGTCCAGTGTGGATGTTGAATGCCCTCAAGGAGCATCAGGGAAAGGGTGTCCTTTGGGGTGCAGGCTCTGTGGACAGGTCCAATGAAACCTCATGTGTTGTAGGAGAAGGAGAGAGTCTTCCTCATCCATAGAAAAACTACAGCCTGCCACAGACTACCCATTATGGGGAGAAATTTAAACAACATAAACCTGGTGAACCATGTGGAGAAAAATGTCTTGTGAGGAGCAGCTGAGGGAACTGAAGTTGTTTAGTTCAGAGAAAAGAAGGCTGAGGGTACACATTAACTGTCCCTACAACTCCCTGAAAGGAGGTTCTAGTTAGGTGGGATCAGTCTCTTCTCGCTAGTAACAAGTGATAGGACAAGAGGAAATGGCCTGGAGTTGCACCAGGAGAGGGTTAGATTGGACAACAGAAGAAACTTCTTCACTGAAAGGGTACCAGAACAAGAGGACACAGTCTCAGGCTGCACCAGGGGAGGTTTAGGCTGGCGGTTAGGAGGAAGTTTTACACAGAGAGAGTGATTGCCCATTGGAATGGGCTGCCCGAGGAGGTGGTGGAGTCACCATCACTGGAGGTGTTCAGGAGGAGACTTGATAGGGTGCTTGGTTGCATGGTTTAGTTGATTAGGTGGTGTTGGATGATAGGTTGGACACTATGATCTTGAAGGTGTCTTCCAACCTGGTTTATTCTATTCTACTCAACGACTGGAAGAGGCTACCCAGAGAGGCGGTTGAATCCCCATCCCTGAAGGCATTTAAAAGACACAGAACTGTGATGCTGAGCAACATTGTTTAGCATCAGACTGGGTAGTTAGAGAATGGTCAGACTTGAGGATCTTAGGTCTTCTGGAGAGGGCCTTTTTAGGGTGTCAGGGAGTGATAGGACTAGGGGGAATGGAACAAAAATAGAGAAGGGTAGATTCAGATTGGTTGTTAGGAAGAACTTCTTCCCCATGAGGGTGGTGAGACACTGGCACAGGGTGCCCAGGGAGGTGGCAGAAGCCTCATCCCTGGGAGTTTTGAAGGTCAGGCTGGATGTGGCTCTGAGCAGCCTGATCTAGTGTGAGGTGTCCCTGCCCCTGGCAGGGGGGGTTGGAACTGGATGATCCTTGAGGTCCTTTCCAACCCTAACAATTCTATGGTTCTCCAGCTGAAATGACTCTATTCTAAAAGCTCTCCCCTGAGCAGAGCCAGTCGACTTGGAAACAGCAGCCTGTGAACAAGAAATGGCTTTTCTCCTCACACTGTGGACACAGCCAACAAGCCAGAACTGGGCCTTTTGTTGTAATTGTTTGGTGCAATAACACACAGGCTGAGGTTTGGTTTTCGTGGTATCTGGCTAGGCATGTTGACCTGATGTGGATCAAAGGCTACATGGTAGAATTAAGCAAATATAATCAGTGTAATATGATTCATTCTTGTCCTGCTGAGCAGATGTTTGAACAGATGTCAGGTAAGCAGTGGAAAAAAAAGAAGTGCTGGGGAGTTAGTGTGTTATGTTAAATTAGTGCATTTAAGAGGAGGGAGTATCTTGATTAATCTCCTTTAAGGTGAAAGAGAGTATTTATGGCTGTGGTTGCTGGGAAGTTATCCTCCCTGGGTGTTTTAGTGGCCAGCAATCACTGGTACCTCTATAAGAAACAGGAGGGTGTTGGTGGGCTAGGATGGTTGCCTATCAGCCTGCTGCACTTAAATCTCCATCCCTCTTGGGAAGTAAGATTTTACACACCAAGTAAATAGAGAGTTGAAAATGTTGAGTCATTTCTAGCCTATTATCTGGGGAAAACATTCACTTTGGATTATGTAGCACAGTTGCCATCATTATATCCTTGGGAGCTTCCTGGGGTCTACTGTTTGCCTTGTGGGCATCAAAAAAAATAGCTTTTTTCCCTGGCTTTTCTAAGTCAGCACTAAAACCAACTAGTCCACCATGCACCTGATTAGTCACATAATTACTAGATTTGCACCCAGTTACTGTAATTGAGACAACATGAAGTTAAGCACTCATTTAGCTCCTATCTGCAGACTTGGTAGCCACACAGAGACCCCAGCACTCAATTTAAAGTCCATAGTCACGACTGGAGCAGACTTTGTGCATCCACACTTTGTTTGGCCAAGAATGCTCCTGCAGGGTTTAAAAGCTGTGCCTCCTTTGCTAGTCCAAGCTCCACAAACCCTAAAAAAGAACTTGTAACCAATAAAGAGCTTGCTGGAAGAGTGCCTGGAGATGACTAACCCATCTCACATGCTAGATATTCAGAAGAAAATGGCTTGGCCTGCCAGAGCAGTAGTGCAAGGCAGATTGTCAGAGGTGGGAAGCGAATTTCTTACATATTCTGTGAGATTCTTGTTTGGTTTTACTCTAGACTTTAATCACCTGATAGGAAAAAACTCAGCTTATGGGAGGGCCTCTCCTTACCAGTTCAAATGATTGAAGAGCTGATGTGTTCCAGTAACCACTCTGTGAAATGGGAGAACAAACCAAAACAATTATCTGGGCAAGTTTGGGGTGACTTTGCTCTTCCACTCAGCATTTCTGTGTCAGAAAGGAACATCAAGCCCTACATCTCTGAGGGCCATTAATTTCTGGAGGGATCCTGGATGGCTTCCCTAAGAAATCTCTGTGGAGCTAATTCTTTTTATAACCATCTCATGTCACTGGGGAAAGTTTCTGCAGCCAGCACATTCACTCGGCCACCAGTGCTGCCTGACATTTATCCCATGGTGTGGCTTTAATGTAGTCTGGCTGGGCAGAGGCATCCACATAAGGTCATTCCTTGCAAGAACAAGCAATTCCACAGCCATATGATGTTAAGGCATCAGTGCCTGGAAAATCTTGCTCCAGCCTTATTTACTACCCTTAACATTAATTTGACTTTTTTTCCTCCCTTGTCTTTGTTTTCTTTGCCATCAGAGCATAATCACAGCTCTGTCCACTGCACACAGAGAAGTTCACACATTTTGGATGCCCTTCAAATGGTGAACATGTTTAAACGTGTGCTTGAAACAAGCCTGTATTGTTATAAGAGTATGGATCTTACCTTAGCTACAGGGTTTGGGAGTCCAATAAGGAGAAGCAGTAGAAGGCAGCAGATATCTCATGGCTTAAACACTTCCTAATTCAGATTTGTTTTACTACTAAAGCACTCTGGGACTTCACCCCATCACCTCCCCACACACCTAATCCCTTCCCATTAATTTCTTTCACCTGTCCCAGAGTCTGGTCCTAAAGTCAGCAAACAGGCTGGATATTGGATCCAGATCCCAATGCTCCCACCTGGGATCATTTCCAGCAGTATGCCAGCAGAAAAGCTTGGCTGAAGAAGCCTTTCAAAGAGAATCTGGGGGAATGAATGTCCCTACCTTGCCACACTTCAGACCAAGCTAAAATGATCCTTCAAAGCAAAACAGCATTCCTTCTGTGATCTGGTGAACTACTTCTGTTCCACTCTGATCCAGGAACTGCATCCTAATGCTGCTGGTTGACAGGGGACCGTGGTGATGAATTTAATCTCCCAAAGCAGAGGACGACAGACAGAGAAAAGCAATGCTTCAGGCAAAAAATTCTTGCACACGAAGTGCTCTAGCCCTAAAGGTGTGATGAAAGCATAATCCTGCACATAACCCTTAGTTCTGCTGCCTAAAATAATACTCCAGGATGCTGGCAGGGGAATACTACGCTTCCTGTGAGTGTTTCAGTTCACATTCTCCCAAAAATAACACAGCGACTGTTAACACCTGCACTTTTCAACATTTCCTTGCTAACAACAAGGAGATTAATGGGTTCCATTCAAAAAGACCTTTTTGACCTCATTTATGATGTTGAGAAACTCAGGAAATTGCTTGCTAATCCAAACCTTGATAATCCCAGCGTTCAAAAACATTGCTGCTTGAAGGAGAGGGCAGGAGAGATGTTTTCTCAAGGTAGGACAGGACCCACTCAGCATCACAGTGGGTGGATCTCTGCATTGACCAAGGCACTGAAGAGGATGCAGGAACAGAGATTACTTGACCTGTCCAGTGATGCGGACCACATGCACAAGTTATCTAATCAAGGTTCAGCTCCCATTTTGGAAAGCCCAGGAAGATGGGCTGATCCCAGCAGCTTCCCAGTGCTCTCTGGCAGGATGAGAACAGGTTGATCATGCAAACAGATCCCAGAACAACCCAGAGATGGCTGACCCAGCAGCTCCAGGAGGCTCATTGTCACAGCAGCTAAGGAGCAGCCATGAGAACCAGGAGCTGCAAGTTGGCTGCTTCTGGACTACTTCAGTCTGGCAAATGGCATCACTCAGGACCTCAGCTTGTGATTTCCAGGGGAAGTTTTCTTCCAGTTTTCTATGTACAGCTTCAGCCTCCTGCTTTCCATTTTTCAGAGGACAGGAAGAAGGGCTCTTTATCTTGTAAACAGAAAATGGCTCAAGCCACAAGAGGCTGCCAAAGAAGTCCACTTCTGAGCAAAAAGCCTTCCTCAGGCTGCAAAACACAACTACACCAAGCCCTCTACCTGCCTCTGCTTCAAGAACCAGAGTTGCCCAGTTGCTTAAGTGACATCTTAATTTACAGCCTTTGCTACATGAGCCAGAAGAACTGCAGGGATTAAAAACCTACACAAGTCCCTTGCAACAGGAGGGAAACCAAAACCAAAAGCCACTGCTTAGTGTCAGCAAAAGATGGTCTGGCACAGGAAAGTGGAAGATGCTCACTTGCCACCTTCCAGAGAACTGGTTTCTTCTGAAAAGCCCTGATAGGGAGAGATGCTGAAATAGAGATGAAATAAAGAAACATATAGATGCCACAGCTCAAGGTTTGAGTAAAGCTAACCAGAAGAAAGATACGAAGAAAGGCTGAGAGAGTTGGGGTTGTTCAGCCTGGAGAAGAGAAGGCTTCAGGGAGAATGTGGCCTTTCAGTACTTAAAAAGAGTCTACATGAAAAATGGAGACAGACTTTTTAGCAGGGTCTGTTGAGACAGGACAAGGGAGGAAGAGTTTAAAGTGAAAGAGTGAGATTCAGACTAGATAGTAGTAATTTTTTACACTGAGGGTGGTGAAACACTGGCCCAGGTTGCCCAGAGAGGTGGGAGATGCCCCATCCCTGGAACCATTCCAGGTCAGGTTGTCTGGGGCTCTGAGCAACCTGCTGTAGTTGCAGGGTGCAGGGGGGATTGGACTACATGACCTTGAAAGGTCTCTTCTAAACCATTCTATGATCCTTTCACTCTCAGGGAAGAAAAACACACCCAAGAGTGACCCAAGAGTTCCCAAAGTTTCAGGTGGCCAGACCCAGGCAACACATTCCCAGTGTTGATGTTCACTTCCTGTTTGCTCTTAACCCTTGGCTTTGATTCCCATCACCTCTGTCCTGTTTATCTGTCACCCTTAAATATCTATTTCATTTCTGTTTCTCACCTCAAAACCTTTCATTGTTTAACCTAATTAACAGCCTTAACAAGCTCAATAATATTTTTTCCCCTTAAATCAGCATGGGGTGTAAAATCATCAGGTGTGTGAGCAGGAAATAACAATTTACCACCATTGTAGAAATCTTTACTAATTGTACTACTAGTGTTGTTTTGTGGATGCCAGATAGGTGGGGGGGAGGGAAACCAATGTGGTCAATAGGAAGTTTTCAGGCAGCCTCAAACAATTGGGGCTGAGAAAGTTGAGCTGATGTTGTGTGCACACAGATTTGCAACTGAAACATGAAAAGCCATTGAGGGTTGATGGCTGGAACCCATTGTTCAGGAGACCAGGTTCCCCATGGACCTGCAGGAAGCACAGGGCAAAGCTGATGCTGCCCTTGCCAAAGTTTCTGCAAATATTTTCCCAAGGCACACTTTGTATGCTGCTTGCAAAACATAAAGTAAGGAGCACTGTAAACACATCAACAAGCATGGGGGGAAAATACCTTCTGACAATGAATGTTTACCAGATGATGATATGCACAAAATGTGGGGGTCTTGGAGAGTCATCTTGAGTGAGGCAAGAGTTGGGAACTGGAACAAGCTGCTCAGGGCAGTGGTGGAGTCACCATCCCTGGAGGTGTTAAAAAACCCCACATAGACATGGTACTTCTGGACATGGTTTAGTGGGTATGGTGGTTTGGGTTGATGGTTGGACTTGATGATCTTGGAGGACTTTTCTTGCCTTAATGATTCCATGATCTGAACACAGTGCTTTCCCAAAGCTGAGCATGTGTTTTCATTCAGTCTCTAGAGCCAGCTACAAAGTCACTAGCAAAGCATATCATGATCTCAGACCAGTACAAACCCAAGCTTCAGCACAGCATAAAAGACTTTGTGCTTCACTGAACTGCAGTTAAGATCATTCAGAATCGAAAGCAAAGATGGAGAGAAGCCACTGTGTTTCAATAGCTGGAAACATTTTACCCTTCAATAAAATGCAAACCCCAAGAAACTCCAACTTTACACAGGTTTTACGTGGAACAATCCAACACAGATTTTGGGAGTCTTCTGTTTCCCTCTGTAGGAAGGAGAGAATGAAATTCAAGTCTTCCTACTGTGATGGTTCTAAGCCTGCATTTACCCTGCCATTCATCATGTAGTCTGAAGACTCCTGAATTTACAGGATTCATTTCTAAAGAATCCAGGAACAATCTTAAATTTGCTATCTAAAGGATTCCTCCACTAGTGACCAAAGCAGAATCTGAAAAGCCTACTCTCAAAAGCTGAATCCTGATAAATCACTGGGGAATGTCACTAATCTGAATGATTGATTGCTGATTTACCTGAGGATAAAAGCAGGATTAGGCTCAGGTAGCTCAAAAGCAATAGGTCTTTCTGACAGAGGGAAAAGAAACACAGAATCCCAGCATGGTGGGGGTTGGAAGAGATCTCTGAAGGAAAACTAGTCCAATCCCCCTGCTAGAGCAGGGTCACCCATAGTAGGTTGCCCAGGATCACAATGTTCAGGTTCGTTTGGAATCTCTCTAGAGAAGGAGACTCCACAACCTCTCTGGGCAGCCTGCTCCAGGGCTCTAACAGGTTCAGAACAAAGAAGTTTTTCCTTATGTTTAGATGGAACCTCCAGGGTTTCAGTTTGTGCCCATTGCCCCTTGTCCTGTTACTGGACACCACTGAAAAGAGTCTGACCCCATCCTCTTGCCCCTCACCCTTTCACTATTGATGAGCATTTGAGAAGACCCCCTCTCAGTCTTCTCCAGGCTCAACAGCCCCAGGTCTTCTCTCAGACTTTCCTCCTCCAGAGATGTTCCAGTCCCCTCAGCACGCAGCATGCAGCACTACAGGCTGGGGTTGGAGTGGCTGGAGAGCTGCCAAACAGAAAGGGACCTGGGGGTAGTGATTGGCAGCCACCTAAACATGAGCCAGCAGCGTGCCCAGCTGGCCAAGAAGGCCAATGGCATCCTGGCATGCATCAAGAATAGTGTGGCCATCAGGAGAAGGGAAGTCATTGTGCCCCTGTACTCAGCACTGGTTAGGCCACACCTTGAGTACTGTGTCCAGTTCAGGGCCCCTCAGTTTAAGAAGGACGTAGAGACTCTTGAACGTGTCCAGAGAAGGGCAACAAGGCTGGGGAGAGGCCTTGAGCACAAGCCCTATGAGGAGAGGCTGAGGGAGTTTGGGTTGCTTAGCCTGGAGAAGAGGAGGTCAGGGGAGACTTTATTGCTTTCTACAGCTACCTGAAGGGTGCTTGTAGCCAGAAGGAGGTTGGTCTCTTCTCCCAGGCAACCAGCACCAGAACAAGAGGACACAGTCTCAAGCTGCACCAGGGGAAGTTTAGGCTGGAGGTGAGGAGAAAGTTCTTCACAGAGAGAGTTGTTAGCCATTGGAATGTGCTGCCCAGGGAGGTGGTGGAGTCCCCATCCCTGTAGGTGTTCAAGAACGGATTGGATGTGGCACTTGGTGCCATGGTTTAGTCATGAGGTGTTGGGTGACAGGTTGGCCTTGATGATCTTTGAGGTCTCTTCCAATCCTGGTGATTCTGTGATTCTGTGATTCCAAGCATCTTCATAGCCTCCACTGAACTATTTCCAGTAGCTCCCTTTCTGTCTAGGCTGAACACCGATGGGTTTCGAACACTGATGGGTTTTGGACACAAGAGCAACCAGACTGCAGCACTGGCTCCACCCTACCATGAGTAATTAAATATTTTTCAGTTATTCTGAGAAACGAGATGGTTGATTCAGAGATCATGTTCCACTCACAATCTGCAGAGAATAAAGCAACTTTTCCTCTCTCCATCCATTTTTTTCTCTCTGTGGGGTTCCTACATTCTACATGGCCTGGACGCCAAGGCAAACACAGATATTCCAAGGAGCAAGAGGGATTTCAAAATCCTGCCCTGTTCTTGGGCAGAATAACCATGAAGCTGTTTCTAGACATGCACAGATCATTTTGTGCTAATCAGAGAGCAAACTCCTCTGCAAAATATTATTCATGGGACTGAACACCAGCCAACTGCAAAAACATTTTCTTAGCTCGTGGATAAACAGTCACACAGTATCTGCTCAAGATAGAAAAGCCTCCACCTCCCAGCACACACGTAATTTCACACTTTACCAAATAAAATGCCCAGAAGTTCCTGAGCTGCACACAGGAAAATTGCAGTAAATTAAAACATGCAGCAACTCAGTTTTGTCTGAGCTGCCCTGGCCTTTGTTTCAATTTCTTTGCCTGATTCAAGCTGAGCCTCTGAATTAGGAACAGGGAAACTGGGATTTCTTTAAGATACGGTTTGAGGGGAGGGTGTTATTTAGAGCACAGTGTAGGAAAAGAAGCCTATGAAGGTCCAGAGAGAATGAAAAAGCCAAGGAGGAACTCAACAGGGAGGCAGGGTGGCCCAACAAACACCAGATTAATCCTGCCTGTCTGCATCTATCTGCCGACTCATATTGTGTTTGGATTTGAGACACGAGGACCTCATCATAGACCACAAACAGCCTTTGAAGATGTGTGAATGTCTATGCACAGTATCAGAAGTAATTAGGAAGATTTCTAGCACCACATAGCTGGGCTTTTGATCCAGGGCAAGTTCAACGAGGGCACACCATCTTCTCACAAACCTCATTAACTGGGACCCTGCCAGCCATAAAGGCAGCAAAAACTCTTCCCTGGACATCAAAGATTTGCTTCGGCCACAATCCCAACAACTCAGCACTTTGTCTCAACACTTCCCTCTCCATGAAGCTGACCACAATTTATTTCACTGCATTGTACTCAGAAGAGAAGCCCCAAGTCCTTCCTTAACTTCACAACACACTGGGCAAGCCCAAAGCTCTGAGACACATCTGAACACTGCCATGTTTTGGGGTTGCTGGAAAGTGATCCTTTTAATTCTGCTCCATCACAGGGAGAAGGAACATCTCCATGCAGGGCCATTGCACATGTTTCAGCTCATTTTTTTTTCACCTTGCTCTTGACATTCATATTAGTTGGACACCTCAATTCCAAGAACATTTAATTATAGCTCATGCCATCATTTACCTTCTCTGCTAAGCCTTTGATTACATTAAGCCAGAAAGAAAATTTCATCTACGTTATCCAGTTATTCCTGCATGATCCTGAGGCTGAAAATAAAACTCAAATTGGCTAGAAAGAGATGATATTTTTCTTCATGGCAGCTGAAGGAAGCACGAAAACTGCTGTCCAGGATATCCGGAACTTGGCTGGTTCTTCTCTCTTCCCCGAGCTTGCTCACCAAATGATTTTTGTTTATTTAATAGGAAGCCTGTTCCTCTTTGACAGGTGTCCTATAGGCAGAAAAACACGTCTTTGGCTAGGGACACAGGAGGGAATTAGTTCTGGGTTTCTTCTAGGGAGTAATGGAAGTGTCTCTGCAAAAGGTCTGTGCACGGGCAGCAATATTCCTTCCTATGTTTAACTTCGTAGGATGCAAAACTTCAGGAGTGATAAAATTGCTGAGAATTGAAAGGAAATAGAAGGGGATAGAAAATAGAAGGGAACTCCCAGCAGCAGGTGAAATAGGATCTTGGGAAATGTGAATTGGCCCAAACAGACTAATTCAACTCAGGTCTGCCAAAGTTCGGCATTTTTGGAAAGGAATTTTGCAAAATCAGAAGTTTATGGGGAAAAAAAAAACAAACCAAAAAGCCCCTAAGAGACACAAACAGGCAGTTGGCCTCTCTTTTGCTTAAAAACACTAGGTTATCATCAATTACATAAGTAGAACAGAATAGAGTAGAGTAGAGTAGAGTAGAGTAGAGTAGAGTAGAGTAGAGTAGAGTAGAGTAGAGTAGAGTAGAATAGACCAGACCAGACCAGACCAGGTTGGAAAAGACCTCTGAGATCATCAAGTCCAACCTGTCATCCAACACCATCTAATCAACTAAACCATGGCACCAAGAGCCCTATTCAGTCTCTTCCTAAACACCTCCAGTGATGGTGACTTCACCACCTCCCTGGGCAGCACATTCCAATGGCCAATCACTCTTTCTATGAAGAACTTCTTCCTAACATCCAGCCTAAACCTTCCCTGGTGCAGCTCGAGACTGTGTCCTCTTCCAACTTAAGTATTCTGCAAGTTTCCCTAGCAAAAAGAGCTGGATGAATCTATTCTAGAAGCAACAAGCTCAAGTCTCAAGCTGCACCAGGGGAAGTTTAGGCTCAAGGTGAGGAGAAAGTTCTTCACTGAGAGAGTTGTTAGCCATTGGAATGTGCTGCCCAGGGAGGTGGTGGAGTCACCGTCCCTGGAGGTGTTCAAGAGGGGATTGGACATGGCACTTGGTGCCATGGTTTAGTAGTCATGAGATGTTGGGTGACAGGTTGGACTTGCTGATCTTTTAGGTCTTTTCCAACCTTACTGATTCTATGATTCTAAGCTGGTGACCAGGACTAGTGCTGCTCATTTCCACCTCTCCAAAATCTCAAGGTCACACATCACCCTCTCCCTTTGGGTGAGCCCAGAGCCACTGGGGCAGCAAAGTCTCACAGAAATGATAGAATGCACAGTATTGACATTAGGTTGCCACCACTGAAAGGACTCTTCGTTTTGTGGCCTGTTATTATGTCATCCAAGCTGCTCTCACTCCCCAGAAGTTTAATGCTTTGTTGAATGATAAGTCTTCCCAGAAGTTAACATCTCCTAGATGGTAAAAGCCAGTGAGCCAGTTATGTTTTTTTACCCACAGAGCAAGTTCAAGGAAGAAACAGCAAAGGAATGACTCAACACGAGCTGAGAAAATGGTATCAGATTAATAATATAAGTCAGGGAAGGACAGAGAGAAGCTGTAGACATCATGCACATGAATACAGCCCACAAAACTCAATATACAAAACACCAAGAGTCATGCTTAACTTTAACCATGTGTCCCACTTGGTTGCTTAATCACTCTAATGAATACAAATGGCCTCAAGCATTTAAATGCTCTGCTAAATATGAGCCTACTCCTCCAGCAGAACAGACCCCTTTGGGTCCACAGGTAAGGGTCAATCAGTATTCCCAAGATGATTTATAACAGACAATTTGTACTTTGAGTAGAGGTACCCTCCATGGGAAGTACTTTTCAATCTTTTGTCTCACCTTCACTGTCAAACTGCCTGTTTGGAAGTCCTGTTTTGAGAGCAAATGCAAAGCAAGAACCCTGTTAAGCAGATTTTGTAAAGTATGGGCAGGCTTGATTGACCTGGGGAAGAAAAACATCTGAATTCCACCTCACACAATGGTTTTTGTAGGTCCCTGTCATTACAGGACTGATTAGGAAGGCTTTTTTTATGAGCCTTCCTAATTGGTTTGGTGACTAATAGGTGGATGTGCTTTATTTCTCCCATCAGTGTTTCCTTTACTGCTGCAAACTGGACTGCATTAAGCTGTGACCAATTTGCATGCAGATCTGCTCCCCGGGACCCATCAGATCATATCATGGTCACTTTTTGGGTCAAAGAAGTCTGAGGAAAGGTCTTTAACGTGGGAGGGAGACATTAACAGATGAAATGAGTGGAGCAGAGCTCAGCCAGCCATTTGAAACGTCCTCAGCATATTTCAATGAGAACTTTCATCCTATCCAATGTGCGTCAAGACATTCTCTTGACCTGGCGAGCATCCAGGTGGCAGTTCCCCTCCTCCCTTCCATGAGTTAAGAAGGGAGGAGTTAGAAAGTGACATGGCAAGTCTCCAGTCCTCTCTTATATATATTTTACTAATATGGCAATTAATATGACGGACCAGTGCCTACTTCAGGGAAGCAAATTCAACACGTGGGTAAGACTGGAGAGTGCGAGTGATTTAGAAGCTACTATTTCTTGGACAAGGGCATGCTTAAAAAGCATGATCTCATAAATCTGTGGTTTCTCTGCATTTTTAGGTTGTGTATATGAGCACTCCCACACCAGATAGCAGGACGTGTAACATTCTTAACTCCATGAACCCCAGTCACATGATGGTAATTACTGAAGACCTCGAAACAAAAAGACTAATAAATTCAGCATTAAGAGCACAGCTCCTGTTCAGTTACTCATAGCACACATTTGGCCGGAACCCACGTATGGAAATCTCTTATCCTTTAAAGCATCTTGCTTTCTCAACGTGTTGCTGGTCATTTGTATACCTCTAACTACATGCTGGGCAAGAGAGTCCACTGAAGTGTCTAACAAAGCATCTAACCCAGTGGTTGATGGCTCCTAACTCCTTTGACCTCTTCAGAAATTCACCATCAGTAGCTTTGAGAGGGAGCAGTTACAACAAAGTCCAGCTCAGTGATGTTTTGCTTTCCAAACAGAGAGGCTCTTTTAGGGCACAGAGTTGAGCATCATGGACTGGCTTGAGAGATGTGGGATCACTCATACCCCAGGAAAGATTGACCACATGGATTCTGCTTAAGGAGCACTTCAGGGAGTTTAAGAATGAGGTGGCAAGTCCACAAAAGGAGGGAGAATAGTAGGAGCAGAAGTGCTGTGGATGCACCTCGTTTAGCATGTCCTCAGATCAGACTCCCACAACTGAATGCAGGTTATTGCACAAAAAAATTCCATGTCCTCCTCTTTCCAGAGGCGTCAACATTACTATAAGGGAATGCAGAAGACGTTCTTCTCTTTGCTGTGGGTCTCTCCTCCAGTTCCTGGTGTGGTCTGTGCATGCCTGGTGCTGTGACTCATTAACTGAGCAGAGCACAGCTTGCCCTGATGTTCAGCTCTTCTGCCATGAGTAAAGCTGCCAGTTCTTTGAAGGAGATCATAGGTCCACTGCTCGGCCAGGGCAAATTGGCACCTCTCCACTGCCTGAGAGATTTACATATGGTTCCTTAAAAATGAAGCAGTCATTAAAATGCTGCTTCACTCTGATAATTGCAATTATCCCATTCTTTCAGTGGCCCACTGTAAACAGAGAGTTCACTGTCTTGTCTTCTGCTCTAGCAATAGAGTCATCTCTGTCTTAGGACTTCCTCTTTGGCAACACACGATCCCATCTGAATCACCACCCAGCTCTTGCTTCACCCTTAGACTCTGAAGGTCTGATAACATTTATTCAGGACTATAAGCAATTAAAACCAAGATGACACATTAAAATGATCTCAATTTACAGTCCATCTTTAAATGATTATTTAGAGCTGATTGGGAAATGGAATTTCTGCTCTGCAGGAAAGTCAAGCATTTCAAAATTCCCTTTCATCACAGACTGGAATGCAACCTGAATTTGGCTTGGATCCCATCTTAGTTGGACTTTGGGCACCTGGGACTTGGATACTGTGTAATGTCAGCCATCACTTCATCCTAGAGAGCAGTACAGATGTTTCCACATGGGGTGACAGAGTAGCCTCCATTAAAATGCACTCAGCACTGTCCAATTAATTAGATTCACAATGGGTAGAATTCCTACTGTCTATTCAAAGCCTCCACATGGGCACAACTGTGTCCAGACCACATCAAAGTCATAAGGACTGCACTCAAAGACACACAAGAGCAGAAACAGAGGCTTTTGTCCAGTAGAGCCAGCACTTGTCCATGAAAAATGGACTTGTGAGTCTGAGACCTTTCTGGACTGAATGGAAGTGAAATTCATCTCTCTTTTTTTCACAAGAGGAATCCACCCACCAGTCTACAGGGATGTCCACATCAGCCTTTCCCCCACATTGTCTTCTGTTGTATGTGAAGGGAAAACAGGAGAATCAGTGCATGCAAGAAGGAATGCCACTTTCAACATCAGAGAGATTCCCCCCAAAGAGAAACACTGTAGTCTCCCTTCTCACTCCTTTCACATCACATACCAGATGAATCAGCAAATCCTAAATATGCTTCGCAGTGATGAATTCATCTGACACAACAGGAACCAAACTTATGGGGAAAACCCCTGTGATGACATGAGAACATCTTCTGAGGAAGACAACAATAGTGCTGGGTCAAGGTTTCTCAGTGGCATGAGCAAGGCTGGGTTACTGTCTCAAGGGTGAAGGAGCGTAGAATCATAGAATCAATAAGGTTGGAAAAGACCTCAAGGATCATCAAGTCCAACCTGTCACCACACACCTCATGACTACTAAACCATGACACCAAGTGCCACATCCAATCCCCTCTTGAACACCTCCAGGGATGGTGACTCCACCACCTCCCTGGGCAGCACATTCCAATGGCAAATAACTCTCTCTGTGAAGAACTTTCTCCTCACCTCAAGCCTAAACTTCCCCTGGCACAGCTTGAGACTGTGTCCTCTTGTTCTGGTGCTGGTTGCCTGGGAGAAGAAACCACCCCCTGCCTGGCTGCAACCTCCCTTCAGGTAGTTGTAGAGAGCATGATTGGATGCAGACCAGGTGGTCCTCTGAGAAGGTAGAAAATGTATTCCAGTTCCCAGATCTCTGTAGATGGGTGCCTTGCTGCTCTCCAGCCACAGACTAAAGCTGGCTCCTATCTCCCCTGCCCTTTCTTTTAGGGTTGTTGGGAACACAGAGCAGGCAGGAAAGCCGGAAGGAGGCTGTAGCAGATGATGGTCCCATTGACAGTGTGGATGATGGAGGGCCTGAAATCCCTCCCTGTGCTGCACAATTCATCTGCTGCAGTATTTGGACATGCCTTAAATTTTTGTCCAAGCCAGGACTGAAATGGTGGCTATTAAAAGCACCATTCTTCACCTACAGGCTGTAAAGGGCTCTTCTTTCAAGATTGCTTGAGTGATAGGTCATTACTCAACTGCCTTTGCAGGAAAGCAGCTATTTTCACTAAGTTCCTTGCAAATCAAATGACTTTCTGGTTTATTGAAATTGCACTGGCTTGAGTGCCCTTGTCATCACCAAGCCCCTTTGACTCCTACAGCAAAACAGCCCCAAGAAAGTTTGCCATGCCTGAGCAGGTGGGGAGAAGAGGGAGCGATGGCTCTTTTTTTAAGGATGCAAACATTTATAGGATGAAGAGCTCCTGAGGAAGGAAATCAGAATATGGGCTCTGATTCAGCAAAGCAATTAAGTATGTGCTTTAAGTCAAAGCCTTGCTTAATTCCTTTGACTCCAATGGGATTTAAGCAAAGACTTGAGACTTAGCTGAATTCAGGTCTGAAAATTCCTCTGACATTTTTTTCTTTCTGGATTAGAGTGAAAGAGAGTGGTTATAGTGCATGCCTTGAGAAGCAGAGGGGTGATGAACTGTGATGCACATTCAGTCTAATGCAAAGCTTTAAAAATCACTTGGCAGGGACTGAACAATAAATTAAGTAGCTCAACTAGTCATGCTGTGCAACCGGTGCCATCATCTTCCAAGGGCTCGAGCATTACAGCTTTCTAACCAGGTCCAGCTCGTTGTGTGCGATCAGAGGAAACTTTACACTTGATAAGTTCTCTAATATGCCAGGGAGAGTTCCTCCCTCCCCTCCTACCCCTTTAATGAGCATCACCATTAGCTTTAAAAGTACAAAGGGAGTTCACTTTGTAAGCCTTTGTGTTCTTTGCATGTTAGGATAGCGAAGGAGCAGTTCAAAAAGCAATCTGCCCAGAAACCACAGTTTATGAGTCCCAGAAGTTTCATTTGCTCAGGTCAGACTGAATGCTTGGCTGAAGATACAGTAGAAATTTTTCTCTGTCAGGCAACAGAAAGCAGTACAAAGAACCCAGCTGTTAGGTCTCATAGCCCAGGCCTCTAATTAAAACAGTGGAAAATTAGATAACTTCACAAATTCATCACTGCCACCACTGGCTGTCAAAAAAAAAAAGCTCAGGGGTTACCACCCACCTTTTGTTTATGTTGCTAACCACTGTCTCCATCTCATGTGTGTGTGTGTGTGCGTGCACAGAAGAGTTTTTCTCCCTTCCCCCCCTGCTTTCAGCCACTTTTTGCACCTTATTCAAGAAAACTTCTGCTGAGACTGGAAAGCCAGCTCAAAACCAGGTTTGCAGGCATGCTCCCATGGACAGATCTTCAAAAGGGTTCTGCTCCTGCCAGAGAAAAAGAAAAGGGCTCAATTTTATTGTTCTTAAAGGAGGAGGAAGAGGTATTATTCATCCCGATGCTATGGGGTATGGTTGGTGTGGTGCTTCTGAATGTCTGGCCTGAGGTCAACAAATGTCACGTGTAATCAACTCTGTATTAAAAAAAATCCAAGCACACAGTGCTTTTGTCCCCTAAAATAAAGGAGGAAAGGCCTTGTAGAGCCAACATGTCAACAGCAGACAGGAAAAAAATAAAGCTACCATTCTTTGAACAATTAAATTCATATCTAATTGGAGTGGAGGAGTCCAACAGCTTTCTAGAGAGAGTGATTAAAACATCTCTTGTCTTAAGCCTTGCTTTTAGAGAAAATCCTCCCTGAAAGAACAAAGGAGAAGGACTCACACCTTAACAGCCACACAAAGCGTGAACCAGCTCCTTCTGCAGAAGTTTTGGTGAGTGGGACCACAAGGGGATGAAGCATGGCACCACACAGGGCAAGAACCGAATTAGAGATGCAAACATCTTATAAATACTTAAATGAAAAATACTTGGCTTGGGCTGGAGTCTGGATTCTCAGCTTAGCTTTCATTTGGTGGACTGCAGGGTAGAGGAGCACCAGGGCAGATTACACCATCTAAACTGGGAAACCCAAGTGAAGACAGCCAGCTCCATGACTCAGTGTTTTTTTGGTTACAAACACTGTCACAGCACCTGAAGATCAGAATTTGTGACCAGAGCTCGAGCAGTCAAGGCTGGTGAAAGCAGCAAGTTGCCATCTCTCTTGTGTCCCTGCCCATGGCAGGGGGGTTGGAACTAGATGATCCTTGTGGTCCCTTCCAACCCTGACCAATTCTATGATTCTATGTCCTGTGTGTCCATGCAGAGAGGGATCAAGGCTGGGGTACCAGCATGCTGTGTGGCTTCTCCACTTTTGCTGCTCTGCTCTTCTACACCATGTGCACTTGGAAAATGAGTGTTGCTTTGGCAGAAAAAGCAGGACTGTGAGAGAATGAATAACAACAGAGCTCATAAAGACAAGCCCCAAGACAAAAAAGATGAGACATACAGCTATTCAAGACATGGGACTCTGCCTGCAGTGCTGCATCCAGGTCTGGAGTCCTCAGCACAGGAGAGACATGGACCTGGAGCAGGGCCCTCAATGATGATGTGAGGTCTGGAAGCCTTTGCTGTGAGGACAGGCTGAGAGAATTGGGGATGTTCAGCCTGGAAAAGAGAAGGCTCTGGAGTTATCTTTTTGTGGCTTTTCAGTACATAAAGGGGCTGATAACAAGCTGGAGACAGAATTTGTAGCAGTGCCTAGTGTGACAGGACAAGGAGTGATGGTTTTAAATATAAAAGGGAGATTCAGACTGGAGAGAAGGAAGAAATTTTTATGCTGAGGGTGGTGAGACCCTGGCCCAGGTTGGCCAGAGAGGTGGTAGATGCCCCATCCCTGGAACCATTCCAGGTTGGGATGTTTGGGGCTCTGAGCAATCTGCTCTAGTTGCAGATGCTCTGCTGACTGAAGTGGGGTGGGATTGGTTAGCTTTAGAGTCCCTTCCAACACAAACCACACTGATTCCACACATCAATCCACTACTTGATTTCACAGATGAGGAATGACTATAAACCCTTAGTTTGCCTCCCTACAAGGAGAGGCTGAGGGAGCTGGGGTTGCTTAGACGGGAGAAGATGAGGCTCAGGGGTGACCTTATTGCTCTCTACAACTACCTGAAGGGAGGTCGTAGCCAGGAGGGGGTTGGTCTTTTCTCCCAGGCAACCAGCACCAGAACAAGAGGACACAGTCTCAAGCTGCACCAGGGGAAGTTTAGGCTCGAGGTGAGGAGAAAGTTCTTCACAGAGAGAGTCGTTCGCCATTGGAATGTGCTGCCCGGGGAGGTGGTGGAGTCCCCATCCCTGGAGGTGTTCAAGATGGAATTGGATGTGGCACTTGGTGCCATGGTTTAGTAGTCATGAGATGTTGGGTGACAGGTTGGACTTGCTGATCTCTGAGGTCTTTTCCAACCTTACTGACTCTATGATTCCAAGGGTGAACACATGCTTACACCCAACCCATGCTGAAGCCACCACTGCTGCCGTCACAGCTCTGTGGCTCACAGCAAACAACAACAAAAAATAAAAGAAGAGAAAACTCAAAATCCCCCACAGCCCATGGGGGGTTTTGCGGTGATTTGTGCCTTTGACTTTCTACAAAGGGCAGGATTGTTCTACCAAACAGCAACAACAACGACAAAAAGAAAGCACCCACCACGGCTCCTTCCCAGTTTCTCACCACCAAAAGGTAAAGACATGGAGAAGGACGGCATTCTCTTGTCACATGTTACCTTCTAAATCTTGGGTCTTCCTTTGTACTCTGACAGTAATTTCGCGTATAGACATGGCTGCCAAGCGAGGGCTGTTTGATGTTCTTTCCTGCCTTTGTAATGGAGTTTCCTTTTAAGCAGGAGAAGGCGGAGGGAGAGGGGATGACAGGGGCTTATAAATATGGAAAAGACACTTTTTGGCACCAAATTCGTGTCGCATTTAAAATATCTCCGGGATCCTTTTCTTCTCTTCCCCCCCACCCCCCCCCCCCCCCCACCCCACCCCGCTGTTCTTAACTGGCCACCTTTGGGATTGTCCACTTGGAAAAATATAATGTTAAAAAAAGAAGCACAGAAGGGAAAATCATCATTGCTGGCAAATATTCAAAGCATTGGGAAGCCAAGGCTGCTTTACCCAAAAAAAAAAGGAAGCCCTTAGCCAAATCCGCTGCAAATTCTGGAGTTATGTCAGTGTTACCTCTTCTCCTTCCAAAAGGCCAGGTTGTCACTGATACATCTATGGTAGCTGCAGTCAAAGCAGCAGTGAGGGGCTTGCTTCACTCTGAAGTGACCAGATCATGGCTAATTTGTGCAATCCATAGGAAAAATGTCCACAGCTTTTGTGCCATGTCTTAGTTACAAGGTTTACGGAGGCAGCTCCCATGTTTTCCATCACTAACACAAAGACAGTGATGAGCCAGCCTGCTAGGACAGCAGACAGTGAATTGTCCTTTCGAGTTGCTATCTTCCACCTTGTAGCTGATCTCAAACATTTTTGAATCATATCAAAGAATCACAAAATTGACCCCAACATTCATCTAGTTCCACCCCCATTGCCATGGGCAGAATGGTCTGAATTGGAAGGCACCTTTCAAAGCCATCTAGTCCAAGGCTTCTACAGTTAGCAGGGACATCTTCAACTAGAGCAAGCTCGAAGCCCCATTGTCCAACTTGACCTGGAGTGTTTCTAGGGACAGAGAATCTCCCAACCCTCTGGGCAACCTGGGCCAGTGTCTCACCACCCTTGAAAAAAATTGTTTCCTTCTGTGTAGTCTAAATCTCCCCTTTTTAATTTAAAACCATCATCCCTTGTTCTATTACAACAGGTATGCTCAAGGAATACCATGAGAAAAGGAAGCAGTCTGGCCCTCAAAGTCACCATGCTGATGTTCCCACACTTGGGTCCAGAGGACCAGATTTGGGATACTTTTATATGCAGTGCCTGAGAATGACTTACCTGAAATGATACATGACCAAAAGGATACATCATACTTTACTGGAAGGCAACAGAGGACCTAATTGTGTTATAGAGGTTGACTTGCTGGAACATGCCCAGAGAAGGGCAACAAAGCTGGGGAGGGGTTTAGAGTACAAGCCTTATGAGGAGAGGCTGAGGGAGCTGGGGTTGTTTAGCCTGGAGAAGAGGAGGCTCAGGGGAGACCTTATTGCCATCTACAACTAACTGAAGGGAGGTTGTAGTCAGATGGGGGTTGGTGTCTTCTCCCAGGCAACCAGCACCAGAAGAAGAGGACACAGTCCTAAGCTGTGCCAGGGGAAGTTTAGGCTGGAGGTTAGGAGGGTGTTCTTCATAGAAAGAGTGATTGGCCATTGGAATGTGCTGCCCAGGGAGGTGGCAGAGTCACCATCACTGGAGGTGTTTAGGAAGAAACTGGATGGAGCCCTTAGTGCCGTGGTTTAGATGATTAGATGGTGTTGGGTGATAGGTTGGACTCGATGATCTCAAAGGTCTCTTCCAACCTGGTTAATTCCATTGAATTCCATTGAACTCCATTCCTATCCTATCCTATCCTATCCTATCCTATCCTATCCTATCCTATCCTATCCTATCCTATCCTATCCTATCCTATCCTATCCTATCCTATCCTATCCTATCCTACCCTACCTCAGGAGAAAACCCAAATGGAGTATGAGATGTGCTGGAAGCATACTCGAAAAACCCAGAGAGCTGTTCTCCACCAGTGATGGGTGCACTCAACATTCAGTGAGACTCAGCTGCCTGCCTTCTCCTTATTTTATAAAGCTGACTCAGAGCTAGAGCTTCTCAAGAAGAATCTACACATCTCCCTGCCTTTTAGAAGATAACATATGTGCATTTCCATTTATCCTAGTGTCTGGTTACTTCAGATTGCTCTTGACACCACACACTTTGCCTGACACATGAAACCCCCCCAACTTTGATAAATCTATGTGCCTTATAAACAAAAGCTAAAAAATGTAGCAAACAGCCCCACAGCCCTGCCAAATTGAGCATATGGAAGAAGAAGATGTCAGTGGATACTTTTTGTTGTTGCTGTTGGTAGGAGCACTAGAATTTGAAGCAGAAAGATCCGTTAGTTCAGCTAATGAGGGATTGTTCCCTACAGTATATCCCCCTCAGCACTAAAGGACTCAAATGATAGCCCTTCCAACACTTCCCTGGGGAAACTATTCCACAGCTCAATAGATCACACTGTCAGGAGTTTTCAGCCAGCTGTATTTCAAAGGCTACAAAATGTGCTCAAGTGTTTCACTTGGAAACTCTTGAAACAGCTTTTGACTCTCGTATTTGTGGATCCACAAGCATGACTTCAGCTGTTGGACTTCACCATCCAAGAGCTGCACACCTCAATCCTGCACACACGCTCCCACATGTGTGGGAATGGCTTCACCTGACTTGCTATGCAAGGAAAGCTGCTGCAGAAAGGAGATCTCTTGGGTGTTTGATGTTGTATGGTCAAGTAAAGCTCTAACTGTCTTGCAAGCTTGGAAGACTTGGCCTGACAATCCAGGAACAACTATTAAGGAAAAAGATATAAATTATGGTATTTGATACTACCAGGGTGTCAAGAATTGTCCATAATGTTACTAGAGATGGTTCTCATTCTGTATTGAGCTGTGGTTCTCATTCTGTATTGAGATGTGGTCCAGGACTGGCAGCCAAGCTTCTGGTTTTCTGCAGATGTCCTTCTCCTAGCCTGGTTTCAGCCAATATGCAAATCCCATCTAGCTACACAGCAGGTGAGATCAAAGCTGACTGTTCTCCTGACCTGCTTGTCCTCCAGTCCCCATCACCACTTTGGCTTGATGGCACCACAGTAGAAACAGGAGAACTGGAGGCACTAGATCTATTTCTCCTGGCGATAAATAGAGCCAAAAAGCAGTAGCTTGAGGTATTGATGTGGTAGGTTGAGTAAGTGGTAACACTGTTGAAAAGCTGATGCTGAACTTCAAAAAACAAAGACAGATGAGAGCCTTCCTGCATCTAGAGAGCACATGCTGTTCTTCTGACAGCCCAGGTTTAACGCTTCATCCACAGATACACTCTGGGATGATGCATTGCTTGGGATCACTTCATAGCATCTTGTAGGATTATTTCAGGGAAGTAGAATGCAACTCTTACTGAAGTCTTTTCCTAGGAAGACAGGTCCTTCATCCAGACAGCAATACCACATTTACATATATACAGCTCAGAAGGTTGTGGCTTTCTTCCTTCTTTTTAAGTTGACCTCGATTTACCTCCTTCCACCACAGCTTTCTCTCTCCAGAGGTTTTAAATACAATACAGCAGTTTTCTTTGAAATAGACATTTTGGCAAAGCTTTGAGATATTCGAAAGTGGGCAGGAGGTAAGTCAAGTCTTGCCCAGAACAAGCCCCTTTTGTCATCATCTACATTAACATACTCCTTGTAGTTATCTGTAGTTATCTAGATGCTGCACAAACACACAACGTGGAAATGAGACTTGCTTCACTCTGAAGTTTATAATCCACTTGGGCTAGGATTTAAATGTCCTGATTTTATACCTAAAAATAAACCAGAATAGAATGTACTCTTCTCCTGTTACCATCCTCACCACCAAGAAGAGAAATACAGAGAACTTAAACCACTTTTATGGATGAAATGCGATAACAGGTCCAATGAGTGAATAAAACCCCCATATAAACTAACCCAAGACTTCACATGCATGCAAAATGCACTCACTTTCTTGGCAGAACTCCTTTTTATGCAGCTTAGGGAAGCTACATAAGGCATTCATCCCCATGCACATTACTGGGAAGTAAAGATGTCTCTGGAATTCCTGTGCAACTGAAGTCGAAGCGGACAGTTGAGAAACATTTATGAGGAAAACTGATCTGAAAGTATAAACCTCAAAAGGTGATGGTTTTCTTCTTCCCTTCTTCTAAAAGACTTTGCAGTGGTTTGAAATGCCTGCACTGACCTGGCTAAAGTTTTTGCAGACTATCCAGATGTTGCTGAAGGATCACACTTCCATTGTCAAAGTCAATGGATACGAGATGAGGGTTTCAGCACTGCAAATGTTTGACACGTTTCATATCTGTGCGAAAGGAAAAATACCTAAGCATCGTGGCTTAAGCTGTTCCTCTGGCTCGAGGCAGGCATTGACAGTCCAACAAAAATACTGGGCATGACTTCTGGGAATTAGGTTTGTGCTTTGATATCTCCCACACAGGTTCTTCCTTCTTGTTTAGGTAACATTAAACCATGTAGATATGAAAATGAGATGCCTTGATCGATTCCACTTTGCATAAAATGCATTGGACAGGCTCCGGGAAGGGAAGATGACAGAGGGGATTAGGGTAGATGTTGGCTTCAGATAGCATTGCATTCCTTCCATCACATTAAGCTGCTTTACACCATGCCATGACTTGAGAAGATTTGATAACCTAATACAATATGACATGATACCACATAGAAGTGGCCGAAAAAGAGGAAGGAATAAGAGAAAGAAAGGAAGGTTTTGTTCGGGGAAGGATTATCTGTTTCCGATGGGGGCATTCCCTCCAGCACTTGGGTGGGTGTTCAGTGAGGGTCTGCTAAAGGATAAGTCAGCTTGCAGTATTCTCTGAACTTCCAAACACTTCAGATCTCAAAGCATTACAAATGACTTTTTACAGCCTGCTAACGAGCACCTTGTAATCAAGAGAATTAAACTCAAGTGCAGGCTGAAATTTTAAGCTTTCCATACGTCCAATCCAAACATTGTTCTGCTTGCTTAAGGGATTAGCAATTATTATGACAAATAACATTGCTTCACCCCAAGTTACTTTGCAGTTTCTTCTGAGCTGCTTCCTCAGACCTCACACTGCACAGAACTGGGTGAGCTACCATCGCTTGTAGCAAGAGTTTGGAGAATCGTCAGTTGGTCAGCCTGGTGCTTACATGAGAAGGAATGAAATTCTTTTACTTATGGACTGACTGGAAGAGGGCTGCCTTCATTTTATTTCACCTCTGCTTTTTCCCTCTACTCTGATTTAACCCATGATTTAACCCTTGGTCTCTTCTCCTGGGCAGCCAGCACCAGAACAAGAGGATACAGTCTCAGGCTGCAGCAGGGGAGGTTTAGGCTGGATGTTAGGAAGAAGTTCTTCATAAAAAGGGTGATTTGCCATTGGAATGGGCTGCCCAGGGAGGTGGTGGAGTCACCATCACTGGAGGTGTTTAGGTAGAGTCTGGATGGGGTGCTTGGTGTCATGGTTTAGTTGATTAGATAGTGTTGGGTGATAGGTTGGACTCGATGATTTTGAAGGTCTTTTCCAACCTGGTCTGGTCGATTCCATTCCATTCCATTCCATTCTATTCTATTCTATTCTATTCTATTCTATTCTATTCTATTCTATTCTATTCTATTCTATTCTATTCTATTCTATTCTATTCTATTCTATTCTACTCCTACTCCTACTCTATTCTACTCTACTCTACTCTACTCTACTCTATTCTAAAACTTATTACCCGTTCCCAGATGAAAGTTATCCAAAATTGAGGTTATGCAGCTTGGCAAAGATGAAATTTACTGCAATATTTTGGTTATTACAGTCAAACCACCTGCCAAGTTTAAGTCTATATTGCAAATACTCAGTCTCCTATTAAAAAAAGAAAATAATCTCTTTGCAGTGAACACACACACACACAATTCACTTTTCCTACAATGTGTTTCTGCATCCTAGTCTTTCAGAAGCCAAGGTTATCAGATTGACCACTACACACTGTGGAAGGAAGAGGAGGTTTTTTTGCCAGGCATATTCCAAAACAACCTGCTAACAATCCTTTGGGAAGGCCCCAGGAGCAGTGCATTGGAATAGAAACTGTCCATGGCAACTGTGCTCACAAAAATGTGAGCACTCTTAATTGCTTTGCTGAATCAAGGCCTAAACTCCTGGTTTTATTCAGTTTGGTAGCAGTGACAGAAGGAAGACAGGAGCATTGTTTTATAAAGTGGGGGTTGGTATTTTTTCAAAGCTAAGATTTGAGCAACAGACCAGGTCCTGTTAAACTCTGTGAGGTGTGTGACAAACAGGACCAGGAAAATGATTGTCCCCCTGTACTCAGCATTGGTGAGGTCACACCTTAAGGCCTGGGTTCAGTTTTGGGCCCCTCACTACAAAAAGGACATTAAGGGTCTGTAGTGGGTCCAGGGAAAGGCAAAGCTGGCAAAGGGTCTAGTTGGAGTGGGCTGCCCAGGGAGGTGGTGGGGCTTAACGTCCTTGGAGGTGTTTGAGAAAAGACTGGATGAGGCACTCAGTGCCATGGTCTAGTTGATTAGATAGGGTTGGGTGATCAGTTGGACTTGATGATCTTAAAGTCTCTTCCAGCCTGGTTGATTCTGTGACTCTGTACAAAACAAGAGCACAAGTCTGGTGAGGTGCAGCTGAGGAACTGGGGTTGTTCAGGCTGGAGAAAAGGAGGCTGAGGGGAGACCTCGTTGCTCTCTACGACTCCCTGGAAGGAGATTGGAGCAGTCCCTTCTCCCAAGGACAAGAGGAAATGTTCTCAAGTTGCACGAGGGGAGGTTTAGGTTGGATATTAGAGGAAACATTTCCAGTGAAAGGGTTCTCATACACTGGAACAGATTCCCCAGGAAGGTGTTTGGATCCCCATCTCTGGAAGCGTTTAAAAGCTGCAGAGATGTGGTGCTGAGGGACGTGGTTTAGCAGCAGACTTTGTAGAGCTGGGTAATGGTTGGACCCAATATTAAAGGCCTTCTTCAACCAAAACAATTCTGTAATTCTATGACATGAGACCAAACAGTGAAAACTGATTAATATTTGCAACACCCCTTCAAAATAGATGAAGTCCATCTTAAATTGTCATCACCAACCCATATACAAAGCTGGGGACTATAACACTGCAACACTTCGAGCTCTGGGTGAGGTTGCATCTGTCAACTGAAGCAAGGACATTCCTAGATGTTCAGCTGCTGTGAGCCAGATTTCCCTTGGAAGCATGCAACCCACCATCAACAATGTTAGTCATCTCATGGTGCTCAGGGAAGCTGTAGTCCATGCCAACATATATAGGCTGGATAGAAATCAGAGCTGTCCTCAGTGTGGGACTACACATGGACCCTCTTCAGGGAGCTAAATATATACCCAGATTAGCTCACACTGAACGCTGTACTGTCACAGCAGTTCCTGACCTACATAGTTTAAAGCCTTCTTGGGTAGGGCAACATGAGCTGTATTCCCAAGAAAGTTCAGGAAAGGCTTTGCCAGCTGGAAATTCTCCTGATTTAGATTATAGCAGTTCAAGGAAAAGGTAACACAGGGATAAAATGTGACAACAAAAAAAAGCATCATGGACCATTTCAACCCTGTTCCCAAAGAGGAATAAAACCTGATCTTAGTGGTGTGACTGCCAAACTAGGAGTCTACATTTGGACCACTGAAATTGTATCAAGAAGAGAGAAAATAAACCCATGGTGCATGTTCTCAGAGGGCTTTCTAGTCAAGCCCCACATCCACAGGGATCACCACTGAGCACATCTTGCTTGTGTTTGGGTGCAGTCAGCTTCAACATCTAGGAATCAGTGCATACTCAATCTTCAATTCCATGCTATCAAAAACTAGGACTAGATCTCATGTGAGCCTTCAAGTGTGTCTCCAGCTTGGTACACATTTCTAAAAGCATAAAGCCAAACAATAGGCTTTGGGTGGAATGTAAGGTTTTTCATTGTGGTTATTAGTGGTGTCAATAAAGATAGAAGTTAAGCAGTGCTTTCATAGGGTACTACCTATGCTCCTGTTGTGTCATTTTGAGAGCAAAACCTGAGGTGCAGCCTAATGTGCAGCAGGAATACTCACAGCTGAGATCTTGGTATTAAGCCCAGTTAGGTGCATATTCCCACTACTGAATGCGAGTCATGGGATCCACAAACTCCTCCAGTTGTTCTTGGGTTCCAATATTGTGAATTCCTGATTTCAAACCTGGGTCCAGTTCTTGCTCTTCTAGGAAGCTTGGTCCATGGGGAGGTTATCATCGTAGAAATGAGCATCTCCTCCTAGACACTAACCACGGTAAAAGCCAGCATCTACCTCATAAGGGTGGGGATAGAAGGAAGGGGGAGGGAAGGGAAAAAGTAATCAGTTGAATTCTTGGTAACAAGCCTGAGTGCTTTCATAGAAAGGGATTTTGTTCATCACAAAAATTGAATTCACACCATTTCCCTGATCTGAGAAGACAGATGACATCAGACCCTTGGCAGGAGGTGCGTTAGAGGAGACTCTAATCCATGTACTGACAAGAATATTCACTGGAGCTGTTGCTCACACTTTCTGTCCAAGGTTTGATCATGGCTTGAATATGGACCTCGTCCTGGCTGACAGCAAAAATGCTTTGTGGCAACTGACAAATGAGGTGGGACCCTATAGATTTAAGTGTGATTGTGATATACAACATCAGCCTAAGAGCCTAAAGAGTAGAGGGGGATAAGGGTCGACACTAAAAGTCTAGTTGGGCTCAAAACAGCAGCATGTGCTACATACTTTCAAGATTGCTGTATCTTCATCTCTGCCTATGGGGGAAAAAATAAATGGACATGTTGGATCCAGTCCGTGTTCCCAGTTGTATTTTATTGCTGCTTTACAGGCACAAGTGAATGGATAAGGGTGACATAAAGTAGTTATTGAGGAAAAAACCAAACCACTGGGTTCTTGAACACATTGAGCACAGTAAAGGGTTCATTTCCAACAGCTCAAGGTTAGATCTAATAAGCTTCTTTTATTTAGAATCCTTTGCAGCTGCCAGTGTTTAACCATCAGGAATATTCTCCAGCTTAGAAGCATCTGAGTAACCCAAAGTAGCTATTTCTCGCTGGAAATACAATAGATCTATCTGTTGGACAGGACTCATGGGAGAGCTTGCCTTAGGAACTCACTGAGTGTTAAGAGGATGAGATGCATTAAATTCAGTAAAGGTCTAGTTTGGTCAGCTAGACAGAAAAAGAAGAACTGGAAGAGTTTCATCTTCATCCCTAGGAGGAGGCTCTGGCAGCAAGAGTCAGGGTGCTGATTTGCACACTACCACTGCAACACAGTCCTGGAGATTGCAAAGGCCAACTTCTATTAAAAAGAAAAGCAAACCAACAAATTCTAGATTAATTGGACAAGTTAATAACAAAAAGATCCCACTCAGTGGTGGTGGAGTAAAGACAAGGCAGCAGCTAAAGGTGACAGCTATTTTAAAACATTGGCCAGGCTGCATTTTGCTCTCAGTCTCCCTTATGTGTTAAAAGTTGAGGCTGTTCAGACCAAAACAGCCTGTCTTTGAAGTCACTCTGGAAATTGTCATTGCCATACCAAGAAGCTGATGTGGAATTCATCCTATATCGTTGTTAGGAGCCAAAGGTTTGGTCTTGAGCATGCCCAGGTGTGGCATTCACCATGTAGCCAAATATGGAAGGTATTCTTCTTCACCATGGTGGTCTTGGACAAGTGAGCCACAAGACTTCAAAGGTGCCAAAGCCAAAGGTGCCAAAGCCAAAGGTGCCAAAGCCAAAGCTACCAAAGCCATCAGCAGATGGTTCTGTGAGATAGGTGACATTCAAGCTATTCCATCACTTGTTCCGAGTCACTTGGTCCTGATAACATCAGCTCAGACACAAGGGAACAGCCACTGCCTGATGGTTATGAACCTTTCTGAACACCTACTCAGTTAAGGATTGGTGCAAGTATCACATGAGCTAATCCAGATAAATTATTCATAAAAAATTAATTTGCCTCATTTCTGCTGTTACAGACAATACACAGAGCAAAGCCTGAAAGGCATCTTCCATGTGTTTGGAGAGCCAGGGCCATGAAGTTGGAAGGAAGGGAGAACTAGGAAATTTAGAAGGGCTATGAACACAAAGCATAACTCAAGGCTTCCCAAGAACCACTGTGCAGTTGTCTTCATGAAGCAGACAGATAAAAAGAAAACTCAAGGTAAAATATCTGTCAGCCATATCTGTGGCTGATGTATGGAGGCAACTGATCTGTCTTTAAAAAGGTGAAAACACAGCCTTCAGTGATATTACTTCCAGCTTTTCCTCTTGTTGGTGACTCTGCTTTGAGCAGGAAGTTGGGTAGAAGACATCCCAAGGTTCCTTCCAGGGTGCATCACCATCCAGACTGCCTGTTTTAGTTCTTTGGAATACTTGATTGTACTTAATTGAATCTTAGTCACACCTTCATTAGTCAAATAACCATCTAATAATTAGATGGTTAACAATCTGGCCTCATGCCACTCATGCCATGGTAATGGCCAGATATCTATTAAGAATG
Source organism: Melanerpes formicivorus (assembly GCF_026170545.1). Classification (NCBI taxonomy): domain Eukaryota; kingdom Metazoa; phylum Chordata; class Aves; order Piciformes; family Picidae; genus Melanerpes; species Melanerpes formicivorus. The sequence continues at coordinate 11,576,391 of NW_027142372.1, read as the reverse complement.
AAAACTGGCAATCCTGTCAGCTTCCTCCTGGGAAAGAAGCCAGGATTACCTATGGGTCATCTACCAAAGGAAGGATGGAAAACAAGGAAAGAACATCAGCAGGGATACAGGAAGCCACTCTGCATCTGCACTCCTGAAGTCTGGAGCTCCATCTTGGGAGCTGGCAAGACTGCAGGCTCTGAGGTCCCAAGCCCCAGGTCATGATTCTCCTCCTTGCGTCCATGTAAGAGGCTCAATTCAGAGCAACATTGTTAGTGTGACTAAACCAAGTGTGTTTGGAGGAGAGGAAATTTTGGAGAGGCAGTATGAAAAGGAGACTTCCCTGAAAGCCACTGGTCTTAAAAGCAGAAAGCACATCTCCACTTTTGCCCAGATCCACAACCTTCATTCAGAGACACAAGCTCCTCTCCACCACACAGCAATTCAAAGGCTGTGAAGACTCCAGAAAGAAAAAGCTAAACAAGTTGTGCTTTATCAAGGAGTCCATGGGCAATGTTACCTTTCATGGTGCTTGACTGCCCACATGGACTTCTCCCTTCCAGTTGCTACAGAGGCTTAGGAAGCCCTTGCCTTTAGCCTGGTGTGCCCGTTGGAAGATGACACCCTCACTTCCTGAGCCCCCATGACCTATAGCTGCTCTGGATCTCCCACACTTCTGAGCTGGATTTCCTGATTCAGCCAGACTGATCTACCCAAAGTAGTGTATTGACCAACACTTCACCCTATGCTCTTTACAACACACCCTGTCAGCCTTTTTGCCCACCTAGTGCCTTTGACTTACATTCAGGAGAGCAAGAAGGAAGCAACCAAAAACCACACACAAAAAAGCTTTACTCAAAGCAACAGGCAAGTTATTGGTCTGGTTTCTTACACTGTTTGACATGGAGAGACACAGAATTGGAGTGTGCCAGCAATTAAACCTTTCTCAGTGCTCTCTGCAGCTGGGCCTTGGACTTGGATTGCTCTGGAAGTGCACTACATGTGGACATGCTTAAAAAAAAAAGATGCTGAGATTAGGAAAACATTATTTCACTACAGAAATAACACATTTCAGCTGCCTTCGCTGCTGCTCGACGTGAAAAATCTCTTCCAGCAGAGAAAAGACTTTGTGAGGAAACACACACTAGAAGACACCTGGGATTTGGGGTCTGGGTGGTTTGAGATATGGAGGTGCAGAGAAACATTTTTCAAACCAGGTGTTAGCCAGGCTGTGCTGATCTTCATAGAGTTCAGTGAACACAAAGGGACCAAGCTGAAACCACAACTCCTTCAAAGGTGTTGGCTTCCATACAACCGATGAGAAATGGTCGAAAGCTCCATCTGGTATTGCTATGAGACAAGGATGTGTTGTGCTCAGTATCAGGCAGGGCTGCTCCCTCCACTGTAGCCTTCTTTCCTGGAAACATTCTGGTCCTAGGGATAAGAGTGATGGCCACAACTCTACCTGAGCAGCCCTAGGGGTAGCAATCTGCTGGCAGCTACCAGCCTCTCTAAGTAGTCCTCAGACCAAAGCCAAGAAGGGCCAAGAGATGGATAAATGTGGCCAATAGCTTACAAGGTATATTCTTCTTTAATAGGACAGGAACTGCACAAGACTTCAATTTGCATCTGCCAGAAACTTCTGCCCATCCTTTGTGTGGAGTGGCAAAGTTAAGTCAGACAACAGAAGCAGGTTTCTAGGTCACTGGCAGGGCTGCAAGAGCACAGGAGGCTCTCTGCTTATGCAAGCAGCCATCCAACTGGACAAGACCAGAAACAGATTCAAGTTAAGGAGAGATTTTGAAGGCAGGATTTTTTTGATAGTTTGTTTTTCTGGCTTGTTGGCCTTTTCTCCAAAGGGATAGTGTTTCTCGAAGGGAAGTTTCTTTTTGCAAAGTGACTGACCCACTGGCACCAGTACAAAGTTTTAGGAGATGAACTCATACTTCTGAGTACGATTCCTCTGCACTGCTGAGAGCTGCTAATGAAGCTCAGGGAGCAGCTAGAAAGGAACTGAGAGCCAGCAGCTTGGGAAATAGAAAGCAGAGGGTAAGACAGGACACAGGGTCCTGATCTGCTACAAGCATCTCCAAACCAGAGGGGCCACTTCACTCCCTCCCTCCTTCCTCTCCAGCAACATGGCTTGAGGGTCTTCAGCAGCATTTCAGCCTCAAAATCCCTCCCCCCTCTGGCTCATCTGCTGCTTGCCTCTGAAAGAGCCTAATCTTCCCTGAGTTGCTTTGAAGTTAGCCAGGGATTTATATTTCTGGCTCTTTTAAGGCAAGGCAGAGTGCTGTGGTGGAGCTGGGCAGCAACAGAATCGTTCCTCTGCTCCCTTAACACAGAGCAGGCACCACAGCCTGACAGCCTTAGTGGAGGTCAGCTCTTCCCCCTCCTCCTCTCTCCATAAAACATCTCCTCCTCCTGGCTGGCTCTGCAAGGAAAGGGATCTAACACCCATTGCCCAGCCCTCCCAGCTGGGTGCCATAGCATCACTGCCTTCTGCTGGTCCCTTCTTCCAGCCTTGAGATTCTCCACGTGCTACAAACAGAGCAGAAGACATTTCTGCACACAAGAGTTCCCAAAAGTCGACTGCAGAAGATGGGGTTTCTAATCTTCCCAAGAAGCCTTAGATCCCAAGGATTTTGAATCCAAGAATCCCAGCATGGTAGGGGTTGGAAGGGACCTCTGGAGATCTAGCCCAATCTCCCTTCTAAAGGAAGAGGTTGCCCAGGATTTTGACTAGGTGGGTTTTGAATCCCTCCAAAGGCTCCACAACCTCTGAGCAGCCTGGTCCAGGGTTCTGGTACCCTCAAAGTGAAGAAGATTTGCTTCATGTTGCCTTATGAAGGTTAACTCCACCAAGCCTTGCAGCACACTGATGTGTTTCAAAGGTAGCCACAGATCCAGAGGGCTTATCACTGAGGGATTCTTGGGAACTTCATCCAACAGCACTGATTTACACCATCTGCTTGGCTTGGGACACAGCACCTTCCACCCCAAGAAGCTATTACACTCCGCAAAAGGCAATCTGATAGGTTGTGTTAAAATTATTTAAGATGGATTGTAAGCCTTATTTACTTCCTTTTCAAGGAAGGAGAACAGAGCCAATGTCATGCTCTGAGAATAAAGCTGAATCCTTCAGGCCAACATTTGAAAACGTCGTGGCAAAGGGGATTTTTCTTTCCTGTTTCACAAATATCCTTGAAGTTTCTTGTTGCTTGCCAATGGTTCACAGCATTACTTCAAAAGGGCCTTTGAACCACCAGAAAGGCATTGGGGCTTTTGCCTTCTAAAATCCACCCTCTCACCCCAAATTTCTTATCACCGCTGAAAATCATGTGGTGCCCGGGGGTTCACAGCTCCTGTCCCCCTCTAACCTTCAGACCTTGCCCAAGACAATGAAGGCTGTTAGCAAAGGGCACCTGGCCAAGAGCAGTTGTTGGGAAGATCACCCAGCCTTTGTTCACAAGTCGTTGGCAGAGGGGCAGAAACATGAGTGTCCCATCCCCAAGATCTGAAACTCTCCATCCAGGAAAGAAGGTGGTGAGATCTTTAGTCTTGATAGAAAGCATGGGGTTTTCTGCTGGGTGCATGGGAATTTCCAGGCAGGGACTTGATTTAAGGGGGTGTGAGATATGCAGCACCCCTGCTTTTTGTTCCTTGGAGCAGCTTATCTTCTTGTGCATCACGAAGGGTTTGGGAAGCAGCCAAGGGCATACAGCTGGGGAGATAGCAAGTGGGGAGGGAGAGGAAAAACAGTCAAGGGGAATACAAGTGTATTTATAAAAATCAGAACAATAGTTTCCCAGAGCTATGATAAGAATTATTTTCTACTCACAAATAATAATAAAAAAAGCAGTGCTGGTTTTTCATGCATTTATCCTCCTTAAAAAAAAACCAAAACAACCCCACAACTTCCCCCAGACCAAAGCTCTCATGAAAGTAGCAGCCAAGGTGGAAGACACGGAACTTTGGGGCCTGGTGGTGTTGGGTTGATGGTTGGACTTGATGACCTTGGAGGTCTTTCCCAACCTTAATGATCCTATAAGGAGTTAATTCTGGTTTCTTACCTCCTGGCAGGGAAACCACCTACCTGCAGAACTTGGGAAGGTCCGTGAAGCTGGTGGTCCTGACTCAAGACTGTGGTGGGCATTTGTTCAGATCATGAAACTTAGTGTGCAGCATTCCCTCCAGTCTGAAGCAATTGGCAAAAAGTATCTCAAAGGGTGGCCTGGATCCGTAAACAAGCAGAGCCTTGCATCCCTGGCCAGCAGCGCTGGACTTTGCTGGCAGAGCTGCCTTGTGCAGTATCCCTCTGGCTCCCTGCCTGGCTCTTGCAAGTGTTATCAATCGCTTGCTTCCATGAACATGAAAGAAATCAAACTTTCCTTCTTTCTCTTGCACTCCTCCCACCCCTTTAAATAGCAGCTTAAAAGGAAACAAACTTAGATCAAGGTCAGAGGGATAAAAAGTCTGTTTCTCATGCTCTGAGGAAATCCTAGCAGTTGGATGGTGGATGCAGTTATCTCCCAGTGCTATCTGGAAAGGAGTTTGGAGAATGGCTGGGAGGGATTTCCCAGGATCTTACAATCCTGCCCCCCTCTCCTCCTCCCTGTTGCAAGGCAGGATCTCCTCTGCACACCGTCCCCAATGGATCACTGAGCAGATCCCACACACGGCTACACACAGCTGGTTTCTCTAGGATGTACCCATAGGTGTCATTTTGTCTTCCAATTTCAGTCTGAAATCCCAGGAGCTGAATGCCCCAAAGGCAATGACTGGGAGTCTTCCATGTCTCAGCACTAGCAGGCAGAAGCACCAAGCTCTGAGAACTTTTATCCATGGAGCTGGTGTCACAGCAGCTATGCACAAGTGAGTTGCCTGATGGATCATCATAGGGAAATAACACAAAATTCCTACATGGTAAGTGTTGGAAGGGACCTTTGGAGATCTAATCCAACCCCTCTGCTAAAGCAGGGTCACCTACAGCAGGCTGCCCAGGATCACAATGTCCAGGCAGGTTTGGAATCTCTCCAGAGGAGACTCTACAAGCTCTCTAGGCAGTCTGATCCAGTTCTTTACCACCACAAAGTAAAGAATTCTCTCATGAAGTAGTCATACACATATTTAAAAGACATATAGAAGCCACTCTATGGATTTTGATGCAGTTGCTCAACTGAATAAAGGCAATCACAAGGCAGCAGGTGAGGATGAGACAAAGTCACCCTTGATGAAAACTAGATGAAGACAGGTAGCCTGTAAGATGATGATGTTTAATTAGCTCCCACTGGAATCAAAGCATTACTTCAACATCTGGAAGTTGAACTCAGTCTTAAAGGTCTTTTACAACATAAATGATTCTATGAGTCTGCTTCTGAAGATGGAGCTAGCACTTTCAATATGCATTTAACCACATAGAGGTAGATATAAGCAGGCCTGGCTAGCTAAATACATCCTTGAATGAAGCTATGGAAAGATCAGGCTCAACAGAATCCTTCCTGTATCACCTCAGCCTATAGCAGAGTATTTCAGTAACAACCTGAAGATGAGCTTCAGCAGTTTTTAGCTAGAAGAACAACCTCCATCACCCTTGCAGCTTCTCATGGGCAGATCTGGGGTTTGAATAAATGTCATAGGAATAGCAGGGGACCAAGAGTAAATTAGAAGTGACTCACTCAATAACCCTTGGTGAACAAAAAAGTGTGGGAAAGCTGGGAGAAGCAGCCAGGGTTCTGGTTCCTCATCTAGATACAAAGCATGCTTCCTGCACCTCCTTTAAACCATAAAGCAACCTCTCCCCTTTTCAATGATGCATTTAGCCCAAATAAGTCCAAAGAGGGAGAAAATAAAGAAGGAGGATTTTAAGTTCACGTTTAAAATAGCTCATGCATTTTGGAGCTCCATCCAGCTTCATCTCAGCAACATTGTGCTGCAAGCCAAGGTTTTCTACAGTGTGTCATCAGGGGATCGCATTTACAAATAAGATCAAGAAGTGAAATAAAAGTCACTTGAGATGGAGATAACTCACTTGCTGGCAGAGAGCAAGGGGCTGAATTGATCTCCTGGCCCACGCAGAGTTTTCCATCTGCCAATTACACCCAGCAATTAGTCAGAGCCACAGCACACAGTGTTTATAACCCTGGCTTGTAATGAAATCAGCGTCTCCTGCAGGGAACTTAACCCCTCCAGAGATAATTGGGATGACCTGAGTGGCTCCTATGGAGCAGAAAGGAAATACCTAGACCAATCCTGGCTTTCACATACAAACATCTCTGAAAGCATTTAGAGGACTTGGATGGCTATTGACAGACTGGGGGAAGTCCATCAGACATGTAGAAGCCTGGAGGACTTCAGAGCTAGGTATGACTCCCACAGCTGCTATGGGCATATCTACAAGTCATAACCATCCTTTTCTCGCCTGCAGGGTGGATATACTCTGGTAGGCATCAACTTGAACATTACATCTTCACTTAACAGCCCTAATAGGAAGGGCTCATCAGTTGTTTTCCGCAACATCCGGGAGCCATCTGCAAACACAGACCTGGAAAACAGTCCAGGATGTGGCTCTGAGGACTGTCAAGGGCGGAGACATCTTCATCTGCGATACAAAGCACCTGTCCAGTGCTCCTACATAGACCCCAGGATGCAGGGACCACATAGCGCCCATCACAAACAGACCATGTGAGGAGCCTTCACGCTCAGCCAGCACCTTCAGTCTGGACATGCTGCAAAGCTTTCCAGGATTTCCAGTCATCAGATTTACTGGTGCAACCCACCTTCCAGATGTTAGAAATCTTCTCCAGCTGCACTGGCATGAGAAAGCAAGCTGCTAGCACTGGGGAGTCACTAAGTCAGCACTGACTCCAGGCCCATCCACCAGTGCCCTGAAACACTGACGTGGCGTAAATCACACAATGTAGGCCCACCAGACCATAGCCTTTAGTTTTTCTTCCCCCTAACAAACTGCTTTATGCAGGAGACATATTTTTTTTTTCAGCCCAAACTTTTCTCATGAACACTATGAGGTTTGAATAAACAAAGAAATGAAGCACGACAGGGTAAGACTAAGGAGAAAATATCACAACCATCCCAACAACATCAACAGTTTAGAGAAAACGCTTGGAGCTGTCAATAGCCTGAGATGAGTGGTGAAAGGTTTGGGACACATTCCAGTTTGAAGCAACAGACAGCTTGCTGGTTTGCTTGCACATCTTTGGGGAAGATTGCACTTTGCAGCTGCAGCTCAGAAATGGTACTGAGTACATGGAAACAGGAACATGGAAAAGCCCAAACCAGGATAAATGCTAGCAGCCATCAAAAAATCTGAAGTGAAAGAGATCTCTGCCAAGAGAAGATCTCAATAGTTTGGCTCCCCAACAAGCAGGTCTCAAAATACATCTCAGTACTTCATAGCTGTACATTCCTGACCTCAGGCTGCTCTCTGCACACATGGCCAGGGCATGCAAAGAGGTCGAATTAATCCTGGTACAGGCAACCCAAGCAATAACTCCTTCCAAAATAAATACACACTGCTGCAACGATCCCAAAGAACTCCTGAATGAAGCTCTGCAAGCCATACAGATATCTTGACTCTGTGTTGAGACTGAGCATGAACACACACTCAAGTCCAGGCTCACCTTTTGGGCACAGACATGTCCTTGCATGTCTGGCAGAGCTTTCTAAGCATACTGGGAGCAGAGCCCATAAGAGGACCTTAACCAAGACAAGAACAGCCAAGCCTAGCAGACAAAGCCATGTTTAAATCCAAGTGCCAACAATGAAGATAACAAAAATGAAGAATTGAAGAAATCAAAAGCATTACTGACATGATTTGGTCTGGAAGCACAGCCAGGAGCCCAGCCAAGATGAGGAACTGATGATGCCTGTGCAGCAAAACATCATCCAAAGGTCCATCCATAGCAGAATCACATGCAGCCAAAGCACAGCAAGGAAGTGCAATTAGGGCTCAGCTAGTACAAATAGGCCTCAAGAATGACAACCTTACCTTCAGTGATGATAGGATTGGCTCACCTCTCTGATGGGCAGACAACCACCAGCCAGGTTCAGACCCGTCCCATCTAACAAGAGTCATGTGCTCCTCAGAGAAAGATTTGGGTCAGATGCAGGACAAGGACCTTGAGTGCATCTGCAAAGCTTAGGGTGTGAAGAGCTCCTGGATTAATGGGGTTTCAGTAGGGCTGATGGTCTTTGTGCAACTCCCACCCCAGCAGGGCATCCAAGCCCTCTGCAGATGCTCCAAGCCTGGGGTATCTGTGGGGACATGCAAGGCTCAGGGGCTCAGCACAGATGTTCTGCAGCTGCATTTTGCTTGTACACCAGCAGTAGATGGCTGGACTGTGCAGATGGGCCCAGAGAGAATTGCAGCTTCCTTGAGCTTCTTGAGCTGATGCTCAAGTAGAGGTTTTATGGGCCTCCCTCTGTGTGTGCATGGATGTGTGTATGGAATCGCTGGGATTTACAACACATTTAGGCACTGCTCAGGGCCAACATTTCCAAATGCTGCATCCAGAAGCCTGGATCCACCGGGTCCTTGGTTTGTTTGAAAGCTGCTTTATTTTGGATTTGAAAGCACAGCCCTTCTCTTCAGCACAAATTGACTTCCTGAGGTCGCTTTCTTCCTCCAAACTCTTCTCCTGCCAGCTCCTGTTGCTCTGGGATTCCTAAATAACCCTCCAACCTCTCCCGGGGACCTACCTCCCCCTGCCAACCTTTTCCCCATTTGATCAGTGCGTGTGTAGGGTTTGTAATTCAATTGGCAACAAGACACCATCCCCAGCAAGGCTATGAGAATGAAGCAGGTAGAGCTGTGTCAAATCTGGAAGGTTTTAATGAATTTCAGTTTGCATTGTTTGCCTTGTTTCCTTCTCATTTGCCTTCCCTTCTCTGCCTTTCTTTCATGGTTACATTTCTAGGCTGTCCATCTTTCTAGATCTCTGGTTTCTCAGTTCATATTTTTGTTTGATATTGTTTAGTCTTCCCTAGTGAAGGGAAGCCCAGGCTCTCAACTGAAAACCTTCCTCAGCGTGGGTTTACATTAAGACATGAGGCTTCTCATGAGATCTGCTGGAAGAGAAGGAGATGTGGAGAGCCATGGGGAAACTGCATCTTAAACAGGCTCAGCAAGACTCAGAGCGTAACTGTCAGCAGCAGAAGTGGCTGGCCGGGGGGAATGGTTTAGTAATGAAACCAAGGTGGCCAAGCTGCTGACAGCTGCAGAGCAAGCCAGAGGAGAGGTGGGTTTGGGAGCAGAGGGGAATATTTCTTCTCTTCTGACTTGATGAGTTTGCATTGGCACAGGACAATGAGGAGCAGATGTCAGACGGAGGTGCCAAACTACCCTGTGCAATTTTGCAGCAAAAATAACGACACTCTTTCAGACCACTAATGTTTTCAGTTTCTCAACAGCATTTGGCTCTTTTTTTCCCCCCTCCTTTTCCTTTTTTTTTCCCTTAGAGAAACCCTCCTCAAAGTTCTCCAAGGGTGGTTTTTAAGCAGTGCTCATCTCAGTGCTTCGGCAGTGAAATTTTCATGCCGTGCTTTGCATGTGCAAATTAGCAGTGAGGATAAAATGCAGAATCACAGAATGGTAGGGGTTGGGAAGGGACTCTGGAGATCATCCAGTCCAACCAGAGCAGGTTTACCTAAAGCAGGTTGCCCAGGACTCCATCCAGATGGATTTTCAATGACTTCAGAAATGGAGACTCCACCACTGTCTCTCTGGGCAATCTGTTCCAGTGGTTCACCACCTTCACAGTAAAGAAGCTCCTTCTTGTGTCTAGATGCAAATTCCTATGCTCACATTTGTTCTTGCTACCTCTTGTTCTGTCACTGGACACTGCTGAAAAAAATGCCTTCTTCTCATCTTGACATCCATCCTTTAAATATCTATAAGCATTGATAAGATTCCCTCTCAGTCTTCTCCAGGCTAAAAATCCCCAAGTCCCTCAGCCTTTCTTCATAAGAGACATTTCCTAGTCCCCTAATCATCTTAGTAGCACTTTTCTATACCCTCTTAAACAGTTCCTTGTCCTTCTTGGACTGGGGGTACCTACGTTCAGAACTGAACCTAGTGTCTCAGATGAAGCCTCAACAGGGCAGAGTAGAGGGAAAAGAGAACCTCCCTCAGCCTGCTTGCCACATTATTCTTGATGCACCTCAGGGTGCCATTGGCCTTCTTGATCACAACAGCACATTACTGGCTCATGGTCATCTTGTTTTCCACCAGGACTAGAGGTCTTTTTCAACAGAGCTGGTGTCCCATAGCTAACTGTATGCTAAGCAGGCTCTGAGCCATCTGCATCCATCAAAGCACAATGACCTGAGGATTGTTCCTTGCACAACACTTTCTCATAGTTCCAGTAATCTGATGGTCTTCCCTTTTGCCTGTGGGTTCTGTTAATTCATAGACTCACAGAATGATTTTGTTTGGAAAATATCTTTAAGGTCATTAAGTTCTGTGCTGTAATTCCAAATTTAGAAACTCTTGGGAGCCTGGGTGTGCTCTGGGTAAGCCAAGTGTAGGAAGTTTAAGACCTAGACAATATGCCCCATGAACATCCAAAGTAATAAAGGTTAAATTGCAACTAATTTGTGTCTAGTAGCTGGTAGACTTGATGGTTGCACTATGATGGCACCACAATCACAATTTATCTCTGGCTCATTAGACACCTAAACACCCACCAAAGATGAAAGAGAGATGCTGGCTGAAGAAGAGATGCTGTGGTATCCATCCTACCTTGAAACCCACTCAAGTAAAAACCCACCCACCCCATGCATGCAGGCAACCCCTTTTCCTTCCAGCATTTATTTGTCTGGGTGTCAGTGTGAGACAGGCATGGGGACATGTTTCCTCCAGAGCTGTGAGTGCTGATTCTATGGTAGGAGAATTAGAGGCACACACATGTTTGGTGCCTGTCCCATTCTCCACTGACATGTGATGAAAAGGCACCACTGCAGTAGTCCACAGCAAATGTTCAGATTTACAGAATCATAGAATCATTTGGTTGGAAAAGAACATTAAGCTCATCAAGTCTAACTTTTAACTCAGCACAGCCATCTCCACCACTAAACCATGTCCTTCAGCACCACATCTACATGACTATTCAATCCCTACAAGGATGGGGACTCCACCAGTGCCCTGAACAGCCTGGCCCAGGCCTTCAGACCCCTCAAGGGGAAGAAATGATTTCTCATGTCCAACCTAAACCTCCCCTTGTACAACTCAAAGTCATTTCCTCTTGTCCTATCACTTGTTCTTTGGAAGAAGAGATGAGCCCACACCTGGCTCCAACATCCTTTCAAGGGGTGGTGGAGAGCCAGAAGTTCTCCCCTCAACCTCCTCTCTGGGCTGAACAACCACAATTCCTCCAGCTCCAACAACTAGAGTTGTGCTGTAGACCCTTCATCAGCTACATTGCTCTTCTTTGGACATTCTCCAGCACCTCAGTGTTCTTGTTGTAGTGAGGGTATTGGCAGCTTTGAAAGCTCAAGCCTTCAAGGGTGTTTTCTCCTATGTCTATGCAAAACAACAGTATTCTGGTTTGGGGTTTTTCTTTCTTTTCTTGGCTCTGCTCTGCCAGTTGATCAGGTAGAGCAAAGCAAAAGCAAGTCAACAGAGGAGGAAAAAACCATGGCCTCTGGTGAGGGGAAGAGGGAGAAAGGAAGGAAGAAGGAGAGGGAAGGGGGAAAGTGAATCCTGAAGCTCTCCTGATACATAGCCTTCTCATCTGGGGCTGAGATCTGGAGAGTGGCACCTCAGACGAAGATGAGATGTAGTTGCTGGTAAAGTCATGATGATTCAGGTTTTCAGGGGAGGAAGAAAGGAGAAAACCAACCTGCCACAGAAGCCACCAGGATATTTAATGTCTGACTGGTATTAACTGGCAATCACACATGCCATGGGATTTTTGAGCAAGGAATAACGTGAAAGAGGCAGTGTGTGTAAGAAAGAGAGCTATGCCTGAGGCAGGACTGCCACAAGGCTCTGCACCATCTGGGATTGAGCAGGACCATGAGGGTGAGCTGCAAACCCTCTGATTTGATGACAGTTCCTGTTCCCAGAAGACCATTTTGGTTTTGTAAGCTTTGCCTCGAAAAACAACAAGATCCACCCCAAGAAAACATCCCAACCACCTCGGGGTTTTCTTTGGAAAACACAAAGGAAAGAGGGAATTATGGAGTGATGTAACCAGCTGCACTGGGATTCAGGGAGCTGATTAATTGGAGGGTTTAAGAGATCTGCATTTTTCCTGGAAGGATCTTACAAATCAAGTGTCTGAACTAGAGTTACCTCGTTGCAACCTGCCAGGTTTCCCTCCATTAATGAAACGCAGCTAAAGCATTCCAGTTCACCTTCTACAAATCTATTGTGGCATGTCCTGGAATCCAACTCACATCTATAAAGGCACATACAATTATCTTTACTTCCTCCTGCTTATTGGCACTGGCCAGTAATCTTTCAGTTGTGGTATGCAAAGCCAAACATGAACCAGTATTTTCCATTATGGTTGTAATTTTGGCCTGTAATTTTATCACTCAAATATAAATCCACTTCAGAAACGCCATAAACTAATTGTCACAGCATAAACTTAAACTGCTGAGTGGTTTATAAAAGTGATTTAATAAAAGGAAAATAAAAAACAAATGCAAGCCATAATATTGTTGGCAAAAAAAATAAAATAATATAATACTATAAAAGGGTCAAATATTTCTTTCTCTTTGCCATCTCTGAATGCAAGGACCTGCTTCTTTCTAAATGCACTCCCAGCAGGCTTATTTGTCTTGGATTCTGCAGTAGCAGATAGAAAGTTGTTTAAAAAAAGACTCCCCAGAAAATTAAGAAGCAAGGTAAACAGATCAAATTTGTGTGCAGCAAAGCTTCCCCTTGCCCTAATTCTTCACAAAGATATCAAATGTGAAGTGCTAATGATATGCCCGTGTTCTTGTTACACAATTTAAGCCATTTTCACTGTTTGCAAAAGCAAACACTTTGCAACCTGCCTGTAAGTTTATGTTAGTCCATGATGTGAGTGACTGCCGCTCAGGCTGCCTTGCTTCGTGGTGAGGAATGATACACAGAGGATGGAAAGCGATCAGCTCTCTTACACTGATGGGAAAAAAGCCCACAACACAATCTTTGCAGGAGTGGTAAAAAAGGAACCTGGGTATGCCCATGAAAGCTGCTGCCAATCATAGAATCATAGAATCAATAAGGCTGGAAACAACCTCAGGGATAATCAAGTCCAACCTGTCACCCAACGCCTCATGACTAACTAAACCATGGCTTCAAGTGCCGCATCCAATCCCTTTTTGAACACCTCCAGGGGTGGTGACTCCACCACCTCTCTGGGCAGCACATTCCAATGGCCAATTATGCTTTCTGGGAAGAACTTTCTCCTCACCTCAAGCCTAAACCTCCCCTGGTGCAGCTTGAGACTATGTCCCCTTGTTCTGGTGCTGGGTGCCGGGGAGAAGAGACCAACCCTCACCTCGCTACAACCTCCCTTCAGGTAGTTGTAGAGAGCAGTAAGGTCTCCCCTGAGCCTCCTTTTCTCCAGGCTAAACAACCCCGGCTCCCTCAGCCTCTCCTCACAGAGAATGAACCAGAGAATCATTTTGGTTGGAAGAGATCTTTAAGATTATTAAGTCTAAATGCTGAGAGGCTGAGGGATCTGAGGCTTTTTATTCTGGAGAAGACTGAGAGAAAGTCTTCCCCATGATCATCAATACCTAAATAATGGAAATCAAGAGGATGGGACTGGGCTCTTTTCAGTGGTGCCCAGTGACAAGATGGGGGGCAGTGGGCACAAACTGGAGCCCAGGAGGTTCCATCTGAACAGGAGGAGATGCTTCTTTGCTGTGAAGGTGTTGGAGCCCTGGAGGAGGCTGCCCAGAGAAGTTGTGGAGTCTGCTTCTCTGGAAAGATTCCAAACCCTCCTAGACATTGTGATCTTGGGCAGCCTGCAGTGAGTGACCCTGCTTTAGCAAGGGGGTTGGACTAGATGATCTCCAGAGGTCCCTTCCACTCCCTACTATTCTGTGATTCTGCTAATCCAGTACTGCCAGCTCACCACTAAACCATATCCCTCAGCACCACATCTACACAGTTTTGATACCCCTCCTGGGATGGGGACTCCAACACTGCCCATGACAGCTTGATCCAGGCCTTGGCAACCCTTTTGGGGAAGCAGTTCTTTGTAATATCCAATCTAAAACTCCCCATAAGGGAACATTGTGAAGTCTCCCTGGGAGAGGTAAATGATAACAAACCTCTGAGCAGGATTTTCATGAGTAACCCCCAAATCACCCCTTTGCCCCACACATGACTCCGGAAGTCAGACAAATCACTGTGCTTCCAAGGTTTTCAGGGCTGCCTGATTTCGGGCCGTTGACATGTGAAGGTTTGCAAGCCTTGGCTCTGCAGGGGAAAAGAAAAAGCACCAAAATATCCCACATTTATTCATTAAAAAATATCTGCAGTGGGAGCCTGTTTATAATAAACTAACAAATGATATAGAGGCTGCTGTTTGGCACAGGAATGGCCAGGGAGAGGCTTGTGTTACATTTCTCTCTCAGAGCGTTCATGGTATAAGGCAGAGCAGGCTGAAATTTATGTTCTCCTGGTACTGTCTTCAGGCTGGAGACAGTTCTGGCACCGTCCCTCACTTGTGCTATACATTGCAGCGCCCTAGATTTATTGCCAGAGGTTGGGGTGAGGGCAGAGGGGCAGTTCTGACTTCTTTATGGTGATGGAGACACTTGAAGAGGCCAGGACAGACATAGATAAGTAGCCCCAGAGCCAGCTACTGACCACCACCCTCCCACTTACACTTTCTGGTATTCTGGGCTAGCATGGTTTTGAACAGCAGACCATCACTGCTGTGTTTGGGTTATGGACAGGTTTGGAGAACAGTGTAGTCCACAGGTCAAGGGAGCTTCTCCTCCCCATCTACTCTGCCCTAGTGAGGCCCCATCTGAAGTAGTGTGTCCAGTTCTGGGCTCCCTAGTACAAGAGAGAAAGGGCACCACCGGAGGCAGTCCAGCTGAGGCTACAAAGATGCTGAGGGGCCAGGGGCATCTCTGTGAGGAGGAAAGGCTGAGATACCTGAGGATGTTTAGCCTGGAGAAGAGCAGCCTGAGAGGGGATCTGCTCAATACTCAGCAAGAGCCATATGTTGGGGGGCAAGAGGATGGGGCCCTTCTCAGCGGTGTTGAGTGACATGGCAAGAGACAGTGAGCACAAACTGTAACCCAGGAGGTTCCATCTGAACAGGAGGAGAACCTTACTTGCTGTGAGGGTGCCAGAGCCCTGGAGCAAGCTGCCCAGAGGGGATGTGGATTCTCCCAAATCTATTGCGACATTGTGACCCTGGGCAACCTTCTGTGGGTGATCCTGCTTTAGTAGGGGGGGGTGGTCTAGTTGGTTCCCAGAGGTTACTTGCAACCTCTAAAATGTGGATGATGGTTGCCAAATCCATTCCCATCAGAACTAAGAGAAATCCCTGAGTGAGGCTGCTAAAAAGTTGTCTCCATTTGAGACAATAATGCCTTTTCCCTTTGCAAAATACTTTAGAAGTTCTGATTGAAGAGCTCTGCAAGAAGTGCATATTGCTATTTGTTATACAGGATTCACTCTCCACTCTCAGGAGAACAGCAGTAGCTTAAGATACAGTGCTGGAGTTAGAGTGTATTTCTTGACCTCTACAAATTAGTCCTCAAGGCAACAGCCAGAAAAAGTCAGAAATCAGCAGAGGCAAAAACCAAAAGAGAGAAGAGTTTTGTCACTACAAATGCCACTGTCTGCTGCATGCATCTCAGTCTTCAACAGAAAGCTGTTTCACCAGGGTACCACTCCTCAGATGCCCACAAATTCTTCTTATTAAATATAATATCAAAATAGTTATATATTTATGTGAATACACGTTCATGCATATCCATACATACAGGGGGGAAAAAAACCCAACACATTATTTTTGATGGCAGGTCACAGAACCCCAGGGTTCAGCTCCCACCAAGATGGACAATTTATTTACATTTCTCCTCAGTGTTATGAATTGATCTTTCCACTGGCACAACCTAGAGATACTTAGGTCATCTCTTTGCTGCTTCTCTTTCCCTACTTTCTTTAAGAGATAATAGTCAATTAGGGAACAAGACCAAGCAGAACTCTTCCACTTATTAAGGCTTGATCCACTCCTGACATTACCTGATAAATTCTTCCTGTGATTTGCTAAGAGACTTGGTGTCTGAAGGATATGGGCCCCTCAGTTTAGGAAGGATGTTGACTTGCTGGAACATGTCCAGAGAAGGGCAACAAAGTTGGTGAGAGGTTTGGAACACAAGCCCTATGAGGAGAGGCTGAGGGAGCTGGAGTTGCTTAACCTGGAGAAAAGGAGGCTCAGGGCAGACCTTATTGCTGTCTACAACTACCTGAAGGGAGGTTGTAGCCAGGTGGGGGTTGGTCTCTTCTCCCAGGCAACCAGCACCAGAACAAGAGGACACAGTCTCAAGATGCACCAGGGAAAGTTTAGGCTGGAGGTTAGGAAGAAATTCTACACAGAGAGAATGATTGCCCATTGGAATGGGCTGCCTGGGGAGGTGGTGGAGTCACCATCATTGGAGGTGTTTAGGAGGAGACCTGATGGGGTGCTTGGTGCCATGGTTTAGTTGATTAGATGGCGTTGGATGATGGGTAGGATGTGATGATCTCAAAGGTCTCTTCCAACCAGGTCAGGTCTGGTCTGGTCTGGTCTGGTCTGGTCTATTCTATTCTATTCTATTCTATTCTATTCTATTCTATTCTATTCTATTCTATTCTATTCTATTCTATTCTATTCTGTTCTAAGCACTTTTCATTCCTCATGTTTACCCTTTGCACATCACTCTGAAGAGGGATACATCTTGGGCTGTGGAACACTGGGCAACAGCTTCCTGCTGGTCCCTTTTTCTCTCAGATTCCCATACTGTTGGGTTGTCCTTGTGCTTGGACTGCAAAAGGAAAGGTTTTTCTGGGGACTGTCTCTTGTTTAAAAACAATTGCCAGTAGAGTCTGGGTTGTTTGGGGTTTTTTTTTAGGTTGCTCTTCTTGGTTGAAAATTATCACATTCCCAGTGGTCTTAAATTTGGTTTGGAAGTTGCAGAGGAAAGACCATGGAAAAGGAAGGAAGGAAGGAAGGAAGGAGAATTTAGGATGAAATATCTTTGGTGGAAATGTGAGGGGAGGGGCACCAAAGACAGAAAAGCAACAAATACAAGTGGAGAACATCGGAGCATCAAGGACAGAGGAATAATAATAACAGCAGCAGCAGCGCAGGTGACCTTTAGATAGCTTGAGTTTTTGTTGTCTCACAGGATTCCAGAATCCCAACATGGTGGGGGTTGGAAGGGACCACTGGAGATCATCTAGTCAAACCCCTCTGATAAAGCAGTCACCCACTAAAGGTTGCCCAGGATTGTGACAAAGTGCTTTCTGAATCCCTCCAGAGAAGGAGACTCTATGACCTGTCCGGGAAGCCTGCTCCAGGGTTCCAGCACCTTCACAGCAAAGAAATTTCTCCTGTTCAGATGGAACCTCCTGGGTTCCAGTTTGTGCCCACTGTCTCTTGTCATGTCACTGGGCACAGCTGAAAAGAGTCTGGCCCCATCCTCTTGACTTCCATTATTTAGGTATTGATGATCTTGCTGCCCACCCTTTAGTTCTTGCTGAGCATTATGATCCCCTCTCAGGCTGCTCTTTTCCAGGCTAAACAGCCCCAGGTGTCTCAGCCTTTCCTCCTCACAGAGATGCTCCAGGCCCCTCAGCATCCTCATAGCCTATGCTGGACTCGCTCCAGTAGTTCCCTTTATCCCTTGAACTGGAGAGCCCAGAACTTGATCCAATACTCTAGATAAGGCCACACTTGGGTGGGGGAGAGGATGAGGCCAACATCCTTACTCTTGTGAATGCACCCAGTGTCTCCATCATCCTCCCACTGGATTGAGTGTCCCCACATTTAGAGATGGATTTGGACTTTATGTCTACTAGCCAGCTGTGATTCTGGAGAAGTGCTGCCATATGGCAGAGCCATGGTGACTCAGAAGCCTGGTGCATTAGGGCAGTCCACGTGGGGCCCCTTGTTCTTGCTCCACCTGGCACATGATCTGGGTGCCCGTCTCAGGCTACATTTGGACCAGCCGCTCTGCAACCACAGCATTACCAGACATGCCCTGTGATCTGATTTCCTTTCATGGCCAGGTGCTTTTCAGAACCTGCTGCCAACTCCAAGTGGTATTGCCTGGAATGAAAAGAGAAAAGGAGGCGGGGGGGGGAGGGGAAAGAAGTCAATGAAACAGAGCAGATAATTTTGTCATTTAATTTTCCATCTTCTCTAATAATGTGTCATGCCTGATGGATGAAACTGCTACATACAGCCTCTCAAGATTAATTCCCCTCCTAGAACTTCAGCCGTGATTTTCCAGAGCAGGCTCTTGGCTCCCTTATTCAACCTTCCCCCTGGTCCCTTCCCCTCTCCCTTCTCCAGCCTTCTTCTGCTTGGAAGAATGTTTTGGATCAAAGCCGACAAGGAGCATTAGGCTGGGTATAAGGCCTGGCTTTCATGTTTGCTGAAGGGACTCAAATCCTTCTCCTGAAGGAGAGGGCAGCTTTTTTATGTGGAAAACATCAACGAGGCAGCAATCAGACCTGAATATCCTCTGCTCCTTATCTGAAGCTGCTGACTACTGCACAGAAATGGTCTATCTGCTCCTCCTGGGATCTTGAAGGGTCTATATTTTTTCCCATCCTGCTTGGGCACAGATCTCTGAAGCCCATTAAAAGTTGCACCGTAATCCGATCTCCCTTATTTTCTCCAGCCAGGAGATCTGGAATTTAAAGACAAAGTTTTGATCTTATCTATTTTATTTTATTTTATTTATGTATGTATTTATTTATTTATTTATTATCTGATGATGCTGGCTCCACCAAATAAGATTTATCTGTAAAGAAAATAATGCAATTAATGTCCTGGCTGCCGAAATCTTTACGGAGACCTCTCAGTTTTTGCTACTTGGAGCACTCCAATTAAATGTAACTCTGTAAACCTGAGCAAACCCAACCTTATCTCAGCACTCCTTAATTAGATTTGTGGATTTGGGAAACCCTGTGGAAAGGGCTTTCTTTGGAGATTTGTGTGTGTGTGTGATGGGGACACAGAGACACTGTGCTGAGTAAAACCCAAGTTCCTCTCCCCTGGGCTGGCAGGGAGCAGACATACCACTAACAAGTGCTATTACTGCATTTACGTCACTGGAGAATTTGCTCCTTCTGGCATGCTCTCTGGCATCCCACAGCTGAAGGGGCTCCAGGAAAAAACAAACTCACTGTCCTGACAGAGGGACAAGGGAGACATGTGAAAGGCTCATCCCTAAGCTGTGCAAGGCATGCAGCAGTGAAGATGTGCTAAGGACCATGGTGTCTGTGGATTGCCCTGCTGATGAGGACAATGGCATCCATGGCTTGCCCCTAGTGAACTAGATAGATCTCTCTCAGAGAGAGGTATATTCCAACCTAAGAATATATCCATCTGTTTGGACATCTCAGTGCTGGGGCAAGCCATGGACACCACAGTCCTCAGCACATGCTGACTGCTGCATCAGCATGAGCTGAGAACTATGGTGTCTGTGGCTTGCCCCAAGTGCCAGATCTAGCTGGATCTTAGTCCAGAGGGATCAACCTTGGAGGATATCCAGATATTCGGGCATCACTAGTAGATAAAACAGCAAAGATCTTCCTCAAACTGGAGGATCTTGGTTTTCCAGTTTCAGATCTCTGTTTTCCAGTTTTAGATCTTAGTATTCCAGTGTTTTGCAGACTCCATGGTAATCTTCAAACAAGATTGATACTTTGGACCTGTTCTACAACAGGGAAGAAGGGCACAGGAAATGGATCCTTTGAAATATCAAGGCACTTCAAACCACCAACTTTCAACTGGGCAGTGCCCAGACCTCTCCAGGTTCCTCACTAACTTCTCCAGCTTCTCTGCCTTTGAGGTCCACAGAATTTGATCAGCAGAAGCAAGGCTGGAAAAGAGTGGAGGTGAAACCTGGGACTCTCTGAGCTGAGTGGTTCTTGATGCCACCTTGGGCATCACCCCCAGGGCTTGTCAGGAAAAACAAGCCAGGCACAGCACGTGGTGCAAAGGGCCAGCAGGACTTTGTTAGAAGAGGAGGTTTCATAGTAAGCAGGTTCCCCATGAATGGGTTCATTCACTGCAGTTCTGAGTTTTGGCTTTGCTTTCCCCGTGTAAAAGCAAAACATCGTTTCTGGCTGATCTCACCTGAATTATTTCCAAACTGTTTTTCCCTCTGAGTTACTTGGGTTTGGAACCAGTTTGGAAAAGAAAAAAAAATCAATTGTGCACCCAGTTCTGGGGTTTTACTCTATCAGCTGACTTCAGAGTTCCCCTCTCTGCATGTTGGCTGCTATAACCTCCAAGATGGAAAAACTACGTTCCTGTCCTCAAATCCGTCTCGGCTTCTCGCTCATCCAAGATTCTAAGGGGAAGGACCTCCCCCACAAAATTAAAAGCAAATAAATTCCTGCAAAATGTCTGCAGTCAGGAGAAAAAAAAGGAGAAAATTCACACACCTGTTGGCTGCTATTTTCAACACCACCACATTATTTTTTTTTAGCTTTCTTAAATTTCAAAAACCTCTGGGAAATCCTCTTCCTCCTCCTTCCTGGCCACCTTTATCTAAGCTTACTTTCTCTGCTGAAAACTTCATTTCACTGCATTAGTGTTAGCGGCCTTTGCTTTGCCTCTTTATGGTTGTTCAGCACCCCCCACCCCCCTTTTTTCTTTGTTCGTGGAAGACCATCAACAAAATTCCCTTGTTGTCAGTGAAAATCTTTTTGTGATAAACACTGCCTGGAATATACATCTTTTTTGTTTAAAAATGGTGATGCTACTTAATAACAAACTCTGAGGCCTTAATATATCAGCGTTGCGATCCTGGCTGGAAGTAATTTAAAACAACTGTACCAGATGTACAGGGCAGGGGCAATTCACAAACCCGCCTGGTTCACAGCCACGTGGAGTAACTAACCTGGAGCCATTGGCCATGGCCATATCTGAGCCTAGACAGAACCCCTCTCTTGGCAGACCTTCAACTGATCTTCACATCACCTTCCATTGATCCCCGTTGATGCTCAGATTAGCTGAAGGCTTCATGGTAGTTTAGACACGCTGAATTTGAGGGGACTGACCACTCCTGACATGCAGAATGATGACCTGAAGGGGCCCTCAGTGTAGGTCAGGAAAGTGGTGAACAATGAAGATGTCACCCTTGGCAACAACCAAGCCCGCCTGGACCTGTATCTGACCTTGCTTTCCTCTGATATGAACCTATTCATCTTCCCCTGACTGTGGCAAAAGCTTTCATGTGGAAGAGCAGGGCAGGAGCCCAAACCTTACAACCCCTTGTCCCATCCCACCTGGCAAGAGGCTCGCAACACACCTCGGAGACGCGATGGGGCCTCATCAAAGAGCTTGCCCACCGTGAGCTGAGGAAATCAGTTAGGTGCAGTAAAACTGAAATTTCCATTCCTTGTGTAAACACCACGTATCTCTCCAACGGTGTCCATAAAGAGGCGGGAAAGTGCAAGCTCAGCAGCTGGAGTAGACTGGGTACCTCCGTGCAGTCAGCCTATACCAGGTGGTCTCTGTCACGGGAGGTGATTTATGCTAACGCTCTCCCTCTCGGGCTGCTTTTATTTAGTTAGTGGGAGTTTGACAGCCCAGAGGTCACAGACACTCCAGTCACTAGTGGTTTCTCTACTGAAATGGAGAAATGCCTTTTGGGAAGGGAGGGGGGAACAGGATGGGCTGGGGATAGAAGAGCTGGGCTGAATGCACGCTAGTGTCAACTGCTGGAAAAACAGCAGGTCCATAAATAGTCAAGGGTTTGGAAGACGAGGGGCGATGAATAGTGCCTTAATCACAAATGAAATGTCAAGGGAGGAGGGGGAAGGGGCTCTCTATTTACCCTCTCTTGCTTGAGATTTAAAACCAGAGAGACAGCATCCTTGGGGACCTCACAATGGTTTTTTTCCTGTGCATCCAAGGAAGGAGCCTGCCCAGGCTTCTCACAGCTTCTTTTTTCTTTCCTTTCCTTTATTTCTTTTTACTTTTTGATGGTTTTCAACTATGCTCAGCTAAATTTTTGGAAAGTGAGCACATGACACTGCTCCTGCCTTGCTCTTTGGACTTAGAATCACAGAATCATTTTGGTTGGATGAGACCTCTCAGATCATCATTAGCCCAGCACTGCCAAGTCACCACTAAACCATGTCGCTCAGCATCACATCTGCACAGCCTTTAAATCCTTTCAGGGGTGCTGGCTCCACCATTGCCCTGGGCAGCCTGTTGCAGGGCTTGACAACCCTTTTGTGGAAGACATTCTTCTTCATGTCCAACCTTACCCTCCTCCTGCACAACTTGAGGCCATTTCCTATTGTCCTGTCACTTGTTTCTTGAGAGAAGAGACTGACCCCAACATTACTGCTTGTGCAAGACACTTCAGATAAATCCTTGTCTCGGTTTAATCAGGCTGTGCAAAGGCCTAGGAAGAGCAGCCCTCTGAGACATCCTCAGAGAGCTCCAGGAGAAAGATTTAGCAAGGAGACACACATCTCCAAGGGATTACACATAGCTGAGCTCCTGTACATCCTTGAGATGCAGCACCTCAGCTGTGCCATGGTAGATGGACATATCTCGTGATCTTGTGGGAGGTGAGAGCCCTTTGCTTAAGGCCAGATAGAAGAGGACTGGGTGGCTGAGATCTGCCTTGCTGAGTGCTGCACAGCAAATGCACGTGTGCTCTCAGCACCCTCCTGAAATGAAATTGTGATGACACCCTCCAGCTGCTCCACGATACTCTTGCAACAGCACTTCTGCACCCTCACTGAGGGACTGTGCCACAGACAATATGGATCGTGCAACAGCTTTTATCTGGGTATAGGAACAGTAGTAATTAATTACTCCTGATTTACTCAGCAAACCAAGGGAAGAACAACTCAAAAATCCTTCATACCTAAGCCAGTTTTATTTCCTGGGCATAAAAGCCTGGGAGTTGAGACATCGCTACACCCTTGCTTTCTGTGCATGGCATCTGTTCCTTTAGCTCTGTCTTCATGAGAAATGTGTAATGTGTGATCTCAGCAGTACCTCCACATAAAGCCAGGAGCAGTGCTATTGGCTTTCATGGAGTTAGTCTGGATTTACATCAAGGTGAATGAGATCAGTCCATTAGCCTCCCTGGCAAGCTCCCTGGAACATGGTTACAATTTAATCTGGTCCCTGAAACACTCCAGTTTGGGCCAATGGTTTCCCCTCCCTTCGTAGGCTGTATACATCAAGGTCACCAAATCCCAGATGTCCTCCAAGGTCCCTGGGGTCATGGTTTGATTTCACACTGGATATTTTGCTGCTAGGAGGAAAATGATCTGGGTCTTATTTTCGAAGGTTGGCAGCCCAGGAAATGCAGGAAGCTGTTCAGTTCAGGTTTTTCTTGTGTAACAGATCAGCTTTTTCATACATCTGCTGATACAACACTCGAGGATAATTTGACTTTCCTTGGGGGAAATCAACAGCTGGAAAACTTGTATTAAAAAAAAAAAAGCCAACAAACTTTTCCCAAGAAAATCTCCCCTCAAGTTCATAGGAGATTGCAGTGACCTACAAAGCCCAGAATAAGAGTTGATTGGGCTGGAAGGGTTTGAGATGGCTGTTAGAGCTAATTCTTCCTCAAGGAAAAAATAGCTTTGCCTGCTTTGTGAAGGTGACCTACTCTATAGAAAGGGATTTGGGCTTTACCCCGTGGGCAGTGCCTGTGCAGCCAATGGAAAGACTTCTGAAGGAAGAGTAGCAGAGCAGCAAAGGAATGTTATCAAGGTGAACTGGGCACTTCTCTCCCAAGAGTGGCATGAAGGACCAATGAAAGGTCATAAACACTCAAAGATCTCACGATAAAGTAGACTTTGTCCATGTAATCCTGTTACAGAGGACCTGCTGGATAGTTTGTGTCAAAGGAAGGTAGGGAAAAGATGAAGGGAGATATCCTCACAGAATACCAGCACTTTTTGGGGGTGGGAGGTCACTACTGGCTACAGAGACTATGAGAAGTGCAAGGCAACAGCGACATGTTACCATTACACTGCAGGGATGACTCAATCCATGTGAACAAGGGCTACTCCTTGCTCTTGGCTTTTGGACATCCCTCCTGCTGATGCCAGTACAGGAGCCATGGGCCTGCAACCAGAACCTACAGAGAATAAACCGGTGTTGCAAATCTCATTTCCTATTTGGGATTCACTCACACCCTGAATATCCATCCAGAATGTCATGGCTTGTCTGCTTTTGGACAGAAAAAAAAACGGTGGGGGGAAAAAGGGATGATATTGCTATAAAATATAGAAGTTCCATGACTCTCCCAGAGTCTGACCCCTGTTTGTGATCAGCATCTCTGAACATCAGTTTAGGAAAGATGTTGACTTGCTGGAACGTGTCTAGAGAAGGGCAACAAAGCTGGTGAGGGGTCTGGAGCACAGCCCTGTGAGGAGAGGCTGAGGGAGCTGGAGTTGCTTAGCCTGGAGAAGAGGAGGCTCAGGGGAGATCTTATTGCTCTCTACAACTACCTGAAGGGTGGTCGTAGCCAGGTGGGGGTTGGTCTCTTCTCCCAGGCAACCAGCACCAGAACAAGAGGACAGTCTCAAGCTATGCCAGGGGAGCTTTAGACTGGATGTTAGACAGAAGTTCTTCATAGAGAGTGTGATTGCCCATTGGAATGGGCTGCCTGGGATGGTGGTGGAGTCGTCATCATCGGGGATGTTTAGGAGGAGACCTGATGGGGTGCTTGGTGCCACGGTTTAGTTGATCAGATGGTGTTGGATGATGGGTTGGGCGTGATGATCTCAAAGGTCACTTCCAACCTGGTTTATTCTATTCAACCTAATTCTGAAAGCGCTCAGGATGCACTTTAAGCTCATTACAAGCAGCCAGTTAAAAAAAGGAAAAAAGGGGGGCGGGGGGAAATCGTGTCTGTACGTGTTTTGGGGTTTTTTTTTTTGCTCAATGAGGTGTTAAATCAGAGATGCTCTTCAAACAAACTAATCCAGCCAGGAGAAAAATATACAAAAGAAAGGCTCCGGAGTGACATTTGCCGCTCCCCAAGCACGTCAGAAGCGCCGGCTGGCTCCTCACTCGCCAGCGCCCAGGGAGAAAAGGGTGAAGTGGGTAGGTCTCTGTCTTAACAAAACAGCTGCCGCAGACTTAAAAGGCGAAGTGGCAAGGTAGAGAGGTCTGACTGAGATCACAGGCACTTCTGGGCAGATAGGATCTCCGGGAAGCGAAGACAAGGTGTGAGAAGTCTGTTCTTTCTTGTATCATCGCAAGGGCTCTCTTTTTTGTTTTTGAAGATAAGCCCGTTGCGGGGAGGAGGGGGATGGCTTTGCACTTCAAGGGTGGGCGCGCTTCCACCTCCCCTCTGTTTGTTTTCTAATTTTCTCTTCACTCTCACGTCGGCTCTTCGTGACCCCCTCTCTCATCAGCATCACCACCACCTCCTCACGGGGCCCTGCAGACAGGGGTTAAGAGGCCTCGCAAGGGGAGAGAGTTTTACGGCAGGGTCTGGAGCAGATGGGCAGGGACTCAGGTGGATGGGATGTGGGGGAGGGTGAGGTGAAGAGGGAAACACAGAATCACCAAGGTTGGAAGAGACCTCAAAGATCATCAAGTCCAAACTGTCACCAGAGACCTCATAACTAAATCATGGCGACAAGTGCCATGTCCAATCCCCTCTCAAACACCTCCAGGGATGGTGACAGCCATCACAGCAACAGACTGCAGGAGGAGACCTGGCTTGGCTTCAGAATTCCTAAGCACCACCTCCATACAGCCCAAGTGCAGAAGCAGATCACAGCAAAGGAACCCAAAATGCCCTCAGAGAAAAGTCAAAAATTGAAGCACTTTAGTAGGCAGCTAGCCCAGTGCTCCTAGTGAGGAGCATTCCCAGATGGTTTCATCTAAAACCAAAGTGTTGATCTTCGTCTCCCATTTCTCCATGCAAAATGGAGCTCTCCATTTACTCTCTGTTATTTGAAAATCCTACCGTGTTCCTCAGCTTTATGAAGTAGCAGAAGGAAGTCTTTGAAGGGATCCATAGGTAAGAAGGGGCTGGGTTTGCTATGAGCCCCAAGGAGGGACAGCCATCAGGAGCAGGCATAACTGCACTCTTCTGCCCAAAGCAGCAAATTCTGCTGAACATTTTGGTTCAGGAATCTCCTGGGGATTTGGGATGCATGGAAAGCAATGCTTGTGATGTTCAAACACCATGCTGGGTGGAAGGAGAAACCCAAGGTGTGGACTGTCTGTGCCATGCTGGACGTATCTCAGGGTTGTTCACACATAGCACGATCGAGTTCACACAACAAATAAGCAAAGGGAACAGAAAGGAGGATTGCCAGGGAGGGAAGAAAAAGAAACCAAGCAGGGAAAGTTGGTAATTTCCCACGTAATGCAACCCGTGTCGCCTAACTTCTCTCTACCAATCCCCCTGTCTGATTCCCCCCCACACCAACCCGGTCATACAATCACCCATCTTTTCATCAACTCTTCCTTCCTCTGGCTCTAATTTCTTATGACACAAATGAGTGAGTTCAGGGTTTTATTAGGAGAAGCAGGGGATTTCAGGCTCCAACACACCCAGGAGCGCTGCCGCCGAGCAGGGACCTGCCGGCGGACTGCTGCCCGTGTCAGGTTGTTGTACAAACATTACCTCCTGCAAATCCCCAGCTTGGTCACCAAGTCAAGGAGTGGAGACAGTTTGCCCAGTAGTTTGACCTTTCACCTCCCCTTTACTAAATAGACCTAATTACTGCGTTTGTCTGTCATTTAAGCAACAAATGACTCCATTGAGGTCATCTGAGGGAAGCTGGAGTTCTTAGCTGTCATCTCGAGAGAGCTTGGCTAATTTTATCCTGCTGGGGAAGAAAGCCCTGTGAAATTTTGCTGGAAGGCTCAGTTACAATTGCTGTTTCCTGGGGAGGGTTTGGTGGCACAATCACTGCTCAAGAAAGCAAGGTATGGCCCCGTCAGCTCCTCCTAGTTCAGAGTCCTCCGTGGTTTCCAGCGATTGACGGTTGGACTTGGTGACCTTAGAGGTCTTTTCCAGCCTTTATGATTCTGTGGTTGTAGGAGAAATCCTAAAGGAGAAACTTCCTCAGACCATATGAAACAAAGGTAATAATAATGATGATAGTTATATTATTATTATTATTAGTAGTAGTAGTATTTTTCTTTTCTAAACCCAGATTTTGCCATTGGAAATGTCAAAGCTTTTTGGGCAGTGGTCACCTTTTTGTTGAGCCCAAAGTAGAGCCATCAGTTATGGAAGTAGTTGTTTCAATGGTGGTTCCTCTACAGTTTTCAGTACTTGTGTTTCTGATGAATCCCAGTTGTGTGCTTTGTGGGTAAAGTAAAATATTGATGGAAGTGGTTAAGCCTGGAGAAAACTCAAAGAAACCCAAATGTGTGCAGGGAAGGACTAGGCAAACCTAGCAAATGGGAGTGTTTCTCCTCTGCTTATATACACAGCAATCCCTAGATCAATTGTGGGGAGATAAATGTGCCCATCCACACACAGAATCACAGACTGGGTATGTCTGCTTAGATGTATATGGTTTGATACAGGAGTAAATCTGGAAGGGACATAAAAGAGGTCACCTTATCTATACTTGGTTTTAATCAGCTCCCACAGACTCAGTCCTGGGAGATGTGAGGATTGACTTATCACAGAATCCCAGAATGATGGGGACAGGAAGGAACCTCTGGAGATCAGCTAGTCCAACCCCTCTGCCTAAGCAGGGTCACCCACAGCAGGTTGCCCAGAATCACAATGCCCAGGTGGGTTTTCAATCTCTGCAGGGAAGGAGACTCCACTGCCTCTCTAGGCAGCCTGCTCCAGGACTCCAACACCCTCACAGCTAAGAAGTTTTTCTTCATGTTCAGATGGAACCTTCTGGATTCCAATTTGTGCCTGCTGCTGGGCATCCATCCTCTTGCCCCCTGCCTGTTAGATATTGATGAGCATTGAGAAGAGCCCCTCCAAGTCTTCTCTCCTCCAGGCTAAACAGATCTCCAGATCTCTTAGCCTTCTTAGCCTTATATTTAGCCCCTTTCCTCTCCCAGTCTCTCCAAGCCATCCCTTGCACAGTATATCTAAGCTCAAACAGAGGGACCCTAATAAGACATAGTTAGACAAGATATGCCAAGGCTAGTCCTCCATCTCGTTTGTATCACCCCTCTTGTCCCTGGTCTAGGCACACCTCTGCATTTCCATCTCCTTCACCACCAGAATATCTCTGCAAAGGACATTTTTCTAGCTTACCCTTTTGGTAGCATCTCCCTTTGCTGTGCATCCTATGCCCTGGCTCTTCTCTGCTGCAACAGATGTTAGCTACCTGTCCTCATCTCTGAGCCCATCCCCACCTGTGCCCTCCTCTGTCCTTCAGTTTTAAGAACTGGCCTCTGGATCTGCTGGGAGTCCACTTCCATCCCTGCCGTGCTTAATTCAAACACATACCTCCCTCTTTTCACCCAAGCTCCTCCTCTGTATGTGAGGGGTCCCCCTTAAACATCTGCAAAACATCTCCAGCCTCCTCAGGCCCCTCTGTAAAGCTCTCCACCACCATGGTGCCTTAAAGACAAAACAAACCATGACAGCAGCTGAGATTGTTGTTGTTCCCGTCGTGCTAATATCAACTGAGAGCTTCCTCCCACTGTCCCTGTCTGTCTCCATTCATCTGCAATCTCTGCTTGCAGGCTCTGCTCCACCAACTCGGCATCCTGAGCTGAGGTTGTTGCAAGGGCTACTTAGCCTCATCTACCAGCAAAAGGCATTCCTTGGGCCACCCCAGGAGGAAAGCACCTGGCTTGGAGTTGGCCTGAAGGATCAGAGCCCTCCTACTCTCAGTAGGAACAAGGACTGGCTTTTCATACCGAGTTTCTGCAGCCCAAAGAGCAGGAAGGTCTTGGTGCCTTCCCGGGGCAAACAGGCAGCATGGTAAAGCCCAGATTAGCAGAGCCCATCCCAAATCAAAGAGGAGAACACCCATGGCCAAGGTTTGTAAGGTGAGAAGATGGTGACTGACGCAGCCATGCTTGGCGCTCTACTTCAGACCTGTCTTTCAACAGGGCTTAGATTAAGTCCATCAAACCCAGATCTTTTTTCTCCAGCTTTTCACTCCCCTATTCTCTGCTGACACAAGTGTGCATCACTCAAGGCGTGTACTGAGAGCAAAACATGGTGTTCTTTATGGTGCAAAGCAGCCCTGAAAAAAGGTAAAGCAACAATCAGGCTGAGCGAGGGGCTGAAAGTCTTGTGGTTTTGCTTCCCTGGTAGGTGAGTCTCAGGGATTTGTTTTCTTTCTATAAGCAGAGTTTTGCTCTATCAGAGCCACTAAAGAAAGAGGTAATCTGTGATGTGATCCTTGCTTGGAGATGGGAGCTATGCTACATTGCCTGGGTTAAGCTGGTACTGGTGGGTGAAAAGCTGGCCATGAGTCAGCAACATGTCCTTACAGCCCAGAATCAGCTGTGTCCTGGGCTGGACCCCCAGCAACACTTGCAGCACTGGGAGGGAGGGGATTTCGCCCCTCTGCTCAGACCCCACCTGCAGTGCTTGGTCCACCTTTGGAGTCCTCAGCATAGGAGAGACAGGGATCTGTTGGAGTGGGGGTAGAGAAGGTCACAAAAATGATCCAAGGGCTGGAACCCCTATTCTGTGAGGACAAGCTGGGAGACACAGGGTTGTTCAGCCTGGAGAAGACAAGATCCAGGGTGACCTTCTGGTGGCCTTTCAGTACTAAATGGTGCCAGTCAGAAAGTTTGGGACAGACTTTTTATCAAAGCCTGTTGTGACAGGCAGTGGGTTTAAGCTAAGTGAGGGAGATTTAGACTGGATAGAAGGAAGAAATGTTTACACTTAGAGTTGAAACAGGTTGCCCAGAGAGGTGTAGAAGTCCCATCCCTGGCACCATTCCAGGACAGGTTGTTTGGGACTCAAACCAATCTGTTCTAGTTGCAGATGTCCCTGCAGGTGGGGTTGGACTAAATGAGCTTTAAAGGTCCCTTCAAGGCCCCAAATATTTAATGATTCCAAGATAAAATAAGCACAAACCACCCACATCTTTTTGTCTTTAGCTGCATCTTCCAAGCAGCACGCATTGGAACATGTCACATCCCCTCTCCATGTGCATGTGGGGAGGGTTGTGCTCCCAGTTACCTGCAGGACAAAATGTTTTGGGGGAGAGAGAAGGGAGTCTGAATGAAATGCGCTCATTAGCCATGATTTGCCATTAGAGTTTTTCAAGTGCAAGTAACAGAAGCAGGAAAATAGAGAAGGAACTTTATCATTTCCCTGTGGCAAAAATCAAATAAACATAACTTCTTATGCTCAAAGGACATTTTGATGAAAAGTTTAATGTTGTTACAGGTGCTTAAAGGGCTCTAAAAGCCTTATATCACTGTGTGGGATGAAAATGAATGGAAAGAGAGCAAGCATTGGAATAACATCCTCTTTAGTTCCTCCACTGACAGATGCCCTGTTTTGTTAGGGCACAGGCAGGATTTTAATAAGGTTAAAAAAGCAGCTTTCAAGTTTATAGGTGTTCATGGAAAACAAAGATTTCCTCCCATTTCCAACTCAATTTCTTTTCTTGTCCCCTAGATCTCATCTCCTCCTCCTCTCCTCTCCATCACCCACTGAGTGAAGCACCACAGAACGTACATCTCCATGGGGCAAGTTCTCCTTTTCCACCTTACCAAGGTGATGGATGTTGTTTAGATGTTGGCATCACAGCAAAAGTGTTAGTCCTAATTGCTCTGTTTTGGTGCTGTGTTTGCAGAGACAGAAGAGGAAGTATCAACACCTCCCAGTACTGGAACCAGGAAAAGAAGCGGCATTAAAACTTAAAAATAAGAGAGTTGCAACATCTACAGGCTAGGGGCAGAGTGGCTGGAGAGCAGCCAGGCAGAAAGGAACCTAGGGGTATTGGTTGACAGTAGGCTGAACACGAGCCAGCAGTGGGCTCAGGTGGCCAAGGTAGCCAATGGCATCCTGGCCTGCATCAGGAATAATGTGGCCAGCAGGAGCAGGGAGGTCATTCTGCCCTGTACTCAGCACTGGTTAGGCCACACCTTGAGTCCTGTGTCCAGTTCTGGGGCCTTCAGTTTAGGAAAGATGTTGAGTTGCTGGAAGGTGTCCAGAGAAGGGCAACAAACCTGGGGAGGGGTTTGGAGCACAGCTCTATGAGGAGAGGCTGAGGGAGCTGGGGTTGCTTAGACGGGAGAAGACGAGGCTCAAGGGAGACCTTATTGCTGTCTACAGCTACCTGAAGGGAGGTTGTAGCCAGGTGGGGGTTGGTCTCTTCTCCCAGGCAACTAGCACCAGAACAAGAGGACACAGTCTCAGGCTGCACCATGGGAGGTTTAGGCTGGAGGTCAGGAGGAAGTTTTACTCAGAGAGTTATTGCCCATTGGAATGTGCTGCCCAGGGAGGTGGTGGAGTCACCATCACTGGCGGTGTTTAGAAAGAGACTGGGTGGGACACTTAGTGCCATGATCTAGTTGATTCGATGGTGCTGGGCAATAGGTTGGACTCAATGGTTTTGAAAGTCTTTTCCAACCTTATTAATTCTGTATGAACAATGGGGATTTGCTTGTCACAATGTCCCTTTCTCAGTGATTCTCTCTGTGGAGAAGTGTGACTGGGTTTCCAAGCCAGCTTGAACTTCTCCTCTACATTTGCCACTGTGAAACAGAAGCACAACACAGGAGCTACAGTCCTGTTATGTCTGTTCTTTATGAACTTCATCTTGAGATTCATAAGAAGTGATTCTCACTTTCCAACCTGCCCCTCTTCCTGAGGGCTTCCTCTTCAGAGTTGGTTGATAAGGGAACAAATTTTCCAAAGATGCTTTATTTCTTTTTTCCCCTCTCCCTTCCTTCCTTATTTCTGAAAAGATGCAGTGAGGGGGAAGAAATGGTCTGTAAATGAGGCACAAGAGCAGAGGTTTATTGAATGATGAAAGCAGACCAAGGGGGCTCCAGGTAAAAATTGAGTCATTAGCATAACATCATCTGACTAAAGAGCTCCTGCTCCACCACTACCAATCTTGCACCCAGCCCAGAGCCAGGGGCAAGACCCTCACCAGCTAAGACACCACACAGAGGAGCTCAGCCCCAGTCAGGAGACCCAGCCAGCACCCATGGGTGATATTGGAAGGAAAGTCAAGCATTTTCCTAGCTAACCGGGGGGCCACCAGGCCCCCCGGCCTTTGTTGTCACCACCACCATCACCCAGTGTGCACCATAGGCACTCACCAGTGATGAGAGGAGGATCCCTCAGCCCAGATGGGCTCAACTTGGGGCTTCTGCCCTTCCTGGCGGGGATTATAAAGGGGAGTGAGTGGGGAGGGCCAAGTGGCCACACCTGGTGTGGGAGGAGACACCAACAGAG